>NC_069712.1:31616817-31916817 GCF_027358585.1 Pangasianodon hypophthalmus
AGCGTATCTGCAGCTCAGCACCAATTCCGTGGACGTTTTAATGTTTTTATTGTCTCCTTGCTTCTTGTTGTCCTTCCTGAGCTGGGTGCCATATGCTGCAATAAATTTTAGATGCAAATCATGATAGGTTTCAAAGCCTGTTTTGTGTTGTTGCAGGGTTTAATGTGCATGTGGGTGTTGTTGATGAGTGACAGCACTGACGGCGCCAAGTGCAGTGACTCATTCAATAGTACCATAATTCCTTTTTTAACAAAGGAAAAAAAAAAAGATTCAGCATGTGAATGAATCTATGTGTATGTAAAATCCAAAAGACAAAGAGTCATTATGCTATAAAAGTAGTCTTGGCACATGTGAGCTTCATTTCTGAACCTGTCCTGCAAGTGAAGATGAAATTATTGCAGCACTTTAATTAGAGCGTACCACCCGCCTGAGCCCCTCTCTTAACTGTCACAGAGCTCAGAAACCATGATGGTAAAGAATAGGTTGCGTGCATTCCCCATCTCTCACAAATTATAGGCTAAGGCTTGTCTTATTCAGTTACTTGTGCTCTTAGTTGTCTTGATCAGTCTTAGACTGTATTTCCTTTCTTCTATTTTCTTCTTTCCTACTATTCTACTGACTCAACCCAACTTTGTGGAAATGAAACCTGCTTCATTTTCTTATTGGATTGTTCACAGTAACTCACTCACAGGCTGTAACCTTGTTCAAATTCTCCTTACCGATATGCTTTAGTTGCTCTGTCAATCAAAAATTTGTAAGATCTCATAAACAAGGGTTGAATTTTGTTTGATTTAAAGCTGAATGAAGTCGTAAGACAAAATAATAATGCTAACCACGACTCCTTAGCAGTAACCTTCATGTGTCTTCTTGCAACCTGAGTGAACCTGAGAGAAATATTCTGAATTTGGAATGTGTGTGAGACCATTTTATCTTCCTGTACCAATTTCTCTCTAATTTAGTCTTGGCCAAATCCCACCCCCCAGACGGCTCTCCCCTATCATAACACAGCTACCAACCAGGAAGGGTGAAGTCTAACATTAGATTAGATTAGATTCAACTTTATTCATTGTGCAGAGTAAGAGTACAGAGCCAATGAAATGCAGTTTTTTGCATATCAGGGCAATGTAACACACTCAGAAGAAAGCGCTATCCATCCTCTTCTGCATACATGAGCTCAGTGACGCCTTCCATTGGCTAGTGTCATGGTGATTGACAGGGAGATAGAGTATGCCCCTCCCAGACAGTCAGCATGTCCAGTTTTTCTCTCTTGGACTCCTGGCCATGGATAACTGAGGCATCATCAGGATTCAAACACACAGTCTCTGGAGGATATGGTGAACACTGTTCTATTCTGTTGTGCCACTCAGGAGCCAAATTATTTTTGATTAATATTTTTATTTTGTGTTGGTTATGGTTACATAGCTTTCCAAGTGGTCATGGTAGTTGGTTGGTAAATTTTGTGAAATATTCCCACTGCTTCTGTGCAATTGAACGTTTCCCAGTTCCCATTTCCGATTTGCCTGGATGTCTTGTTAAACGTGGAGCCACAAAATGGAACGAAGGCTATACTGGAAATTAAATTAGATGTCACTGTGAGAGCTTATAATGATGCCAAAGTGGTATTTCTTCATAATGGCAAGTTAAAAGGAGTCCAGAGGTCTCAAGAAGACAATGATGTCTGCAACAGTGAGTTGTATCTAGATAGAGAATTCTCCCAGCTTCACAAATCAGATTAAAAAGTCTCTGGCATTAATGTTAGCATTGCAGCATGTAATCCTGACGAGCTAACACATTTTGTCTGGCTGTTTTATAAACAGAACCAAAAGTAGGTAAGAAATTTGACATGCAAACATGTTTTTTGTTGATTTTCCTATGAGCTATAAAAAATAAAGGTCTGCTCTGACCTCAGCATAACCATCTGTAACCATTCATATGAGTTAGTCTTATGATGCATCCTTTCAAGATGGCCGGCCGGGCATTTCCTCTGCCTCTGCACCTGTTTCTCCAACCCTCAGTGGAATAATCATCTGTCCCTTCTTTCTCTTAACGCTTCTTTCTCTTCTTTCTCTCGCTGCACTTCCTCTGTAGTCTCACTCTTTTTTTTTTCTCTCGTCGATGAGCCATTATTGGGTTGTGTTCCAAACAGTCAGTCCAAAGCCATAGTCGCCCACACAGCAAATCTGATTCTCCAGCCGTCTATATGTGTGTGAGAGAGTAAACAAGGTGTAATCGGGGAAATTGGAAAAATATATTTCCTATAAAAAAAAAAAAAAGGAAAAAAAATCCCATATCAGATTTCATAGTTCGGGGTAAAACGCCTCAAGCAGTGGATGTGTAACTGAAAAGCTAAATAGCAGTGGATCACTTTGCACTCAACGAATAAAGTAAGCTGGTATGTTGGGTTAACGGGAGTCCATCCTTCGCTGGAGATTTGGCAGACGTTCTCCTCACCAGTCATATAACGTTAGAGAATGTCTGTGTTAAGATGTGTCAGTCACCAACCCAGTGTGTTAACTGGACGAGCAAAGGCCTCAATCTGATTAGCTGTAATTTTACAGTCACTTCTCTGAAAGGTTCACATTACCTCACGACAGCTCTACTGGATGGATCAAATAGCTGAAAATCAGTCACTTACACCAGACTAAATGAACACTTGGGTGCTGTTCATTGTGTAGCAGTGGAGGGATAATTGTTCCAGACCATCTCATGTGCACAGTATAGCAATGTTTCAATTATTAGCAATGTTCAAACAGTATTCAAGGAAACAGATGTCCATAAGACAAAAGTGTAAGGTGAAGGAGGTATGGTGTCTGTGCCTCAGTTATTAATTAATAGCAATATTCAGGCAATATCCAAGGAAACAAACCTTCATAAGCTAGAGTCGATTTGGTGAAGGAGGCGTGGCTTATGAACCTGTCATTTTGGAGGTGTGACATCAACTTATTACAGTCCCAGTGAAGAAGGTGTGGCCTTGTATCTCAGACAGTCCACAACATTAAATAAACAAAAAATGGATAAAATGCATGTGTTATTCTATCAAAAAGAAAGCAAACTTGCAAAATTGCATTGGTATAAGAGGAATAAAACATGTTGGGATGTGCTTGTGTAGATTAATAATAAACGTTAGGGTTGTAACAATAATCTCTGTTTCACATTATTGATCTTTTTCCCATTTTCCCATTTTATTTCTCATTTATTAATATGTTGTCTGCTTTTTAAATATACAGCATCTTTCGTATATACAGTATATACTATGATTATTGATTCGCGCTGATACTCAGAGATAGCGCTAGCCTGAACACTTTCTGTGTGAAATGTAATAGAATTAAAAGACCACTATTATTTCTGCATTATATGATAATAAATAACTTTAAGGGATCCACATAGAGTCTAATCTTGTTTTTCTGTCCTGTCTGGACAGTGCCTGATGGTCACGCAAGTCCTGAGGCTTTTGTCTTGGATTAGGATGTGGCATTGTTTCTGCTCCGCTGATTGGTTCTATGGGGAGGCCTATTGCTGTCACTCAGACAAATGGGTAATTCCCTGCTGATGGGGCTGATGGGTAATACAGGCCATGAGTGGTTCCAGGTAATGCCCTTGAACCTGCCAACAGCCTTAATGTGGAAAAGCTGTGGTATTACATGGTATGGGTGTGTGTGTCCGTGTGTGTGTGCGCACGCAGTATTGAGCACAGGTGTGTTTTAGTTGTACGATTGTTTATTTATTTATTTATTTATTTATTAATATGTGTTATTGCCGACTATCTTGCATATGGTCTTGCTTATAATCAATGGACTGTAATTACTGTAATCGAATGCCATAATGCATCATAAATAACAGCATTATAAATTAGACACTGGGACTATTGGAGTATGGAAGACTTTGAGATGTGTTTGGGGTCAGTGGTCCAATTTTACCTCTCCTTCTCCTCATCATCATCGCTTAATAGTACACACTCATATATCTGTCACATAATCACCCTCACGGTGACCTCCATCCCACAGATCTATCAGGGTTTAATTCGTTTTCTGTCTAATCTGATTAACTACCGCATTCATGAGGGGGGGCACGCCGTAAAGAAATTAGCTGTGTAATTTACAACGTCTCAAAGTGCCGATTGAGATCAGGGGTAGGTGGAGTGTTGAGTCCGTATGGACGTCTCCGGATATTAGATCTCTGATACGGAACCAACAGGTGAAGAATCCAGAGCAACTTTTGAACCCTACTCACATTGCTTTTCCAAATAAAGTATTTTCATCAGCATACTCTGACACCCTTAATATTTCATAAGCAGTCACTAACCATATAGCAGCATTATAACCGCTAAGGGAGAGCTGGAACAATTGTAATAAGCTTGTTTTATGTAAATGCACACATACAACTGTGACGTCTGCATGTGCATACACGTATGAGAATGTACTTTCTCCGTGGTTGTCTGGGGAAAAACACACTCCTGCTAGAGACATTTCTGAAAAATGTCTAGCCAAACTAGACTAGCATGCTAATACAATGGAATGGCTGTAAAGCGTCCAAAAACCAGAAGAAGGGTTCACATCGCTAAGTCTTGTTTGCTCTCGAGACTTTATTATGAAGTCCGTAGCGGTCTGTAATTCAAAAAGAGTTTGGCTAAAAACATGATATGAGAGTGAGTAGCAGGGATACATTTGTGATTTGGTTCCCACATGTAGGTGTTAAATGATTATCAAAGCCTAGCATTCAAACACTTTGTGCAATCCTGTAGTATAGTAGCAATCACGGTATCTTTGTAGATTATGACTTAAATATGATTTAAATCTTTGTAGATTGATGACTTTAAATGAAGTGCACAGCATATAGAAAGTGTGGATTTGTGATTTCAGTGGATGTCTATGGAGTTTACACTTCAGTCCTTTGCGCAAGTGAAAAGAAAATGGAGGAAATGAAAAGGAGGGCAGCATGGCTGTCACAAATCCGCTCAGAATGGTGATTATCCCAGCACAGCGCTTCCTGGTCCTGTCTCCACCCCTGTTTTTTCATTGGTCAGTTTCACCATTGAGTTCATCTGTTTTCATTTGATTAGTTTGTCAGTTTAAACCCTGCTCTCTCTCTCTCTCTCTCTGTGTGTGTGTGTGTGTGTGTGGTTGAGAAGTGTGTGCGTTTTTTAGCCTTGTTTCATTCCCTTGTTTATTCCCTTTTTCCTAATTCGTTCCTGCCTTTCGTTTATGATTATGGATTTCCCATTTTTAATGGTGCCTCCCCGTGTTTTGACCTATGTCTGGAATTATGATGACAATTATTGGTTGGCCCTTAATAAACACCATGCTGAGAACACTCACTTTACACATTACAGTGTCCTGTGAGCTTGAGTTTAACATGCCTCGTTAAACGCTTGTTAAAATGGAATGAAATGAGGTCTTGACGCAATGTGATCTGGTTGAATTGGCATTTAAATGCTCAAGCATTTGCTTTATGCCACATTGATGTATTTGCTAATATCCTTGCATGCATGATTGTGTATAAACTGGAATGGAGGTGTGCTAGCACATGCAGTGAATTTGTCATTTCGGTCCTCGCTCTCTCTCTCTTGCTACAGTGACAGCTCTTCCAGTTCCACCCTCCGTATCTGTTTGACCTTTGAAGAGGACGCGTTAAAATGTCAAGTGTGTGTCAACTTTTAGATATCTCCATTGATGATAGAGCCTTATCAGGCTACAAGGCTTCCTCCCTCTCTCTCTCTCTCTCTCTCTCTCTCTTTCTTTCTCACACACACACACACATACACACACACACCCTCACTCTCTATCTCTTTCTGTCTCTCTCTCTCACACACACACACACACACACACACTTTCTCTTCCGTGGACTGCTGGTGACAAGGGACCTAACCTTTTACAGTGAATGCTTTATATCCATTTGTCACACTGTTAAACATACATGATCCCCTAACCTTTGGTCTTTCTTCCGCAAAACGGAGCGAAACACTTTATCAAGCAATTCAAACACCATATCGGATGAAAACACTCAGACAGGTAAATGTCTCCGTGTATTTACCTTTCGTCTGGAAACGCTGTTTCTCGGAACAAAATGTTTGCTTTGAGCCTCAGTAATGGGATGTTCTTCTGGAAGCCGCTGACAGATAGGATCTTAATAATCAAACCTGCAGAATAGAGCGTTATCATTCCAGAGGAGGAGAATAACAATAGGACCCAAAGATACAACAATATCACTGAGGATTGTTCAGTGTAATATTAGGCACGACGTTACAGATCCTCTGTCACAGTGGTGGATTCTTCTGGTCTGACTTTGCAGCCAATCTGAAAAAGCCTCCAGGTATGAATGAACAGCATAATTCGATTACTCAGGGGCCTTGATTTATTTAGCGCACAAGTTTAATACGTTACATTAATTATACTGTGGGATCGGGCCGCCTCAGAAATGCGATTAGACCCATTACACGTTCAAAGCTATTTGTCACATTTAAGACGTGATGCAATATCATAATCAGCTTTAATGGACACAAATCCCTTTTCCATCAGAGCCACCTCGACCGAGCACCTGTCAGGAATTTACAGTAGGGATGAAAGCCGCTTAAAGTTTCACAAACAAACAAACAAACAAACAAAAACAGTGATGTAATGTGTAATAATACCATGTATATCACAGTACTTTTGAATTCCTGATTCCAATTGGTCAGAAGGTCTTGACTGATTTTCTATCACAGCAGCTCTGATAGTAGTTCTGACTGCAAAGTTTATATTAAGACATTACCATTTATATAGTAACAACTTACACATGATTTGGATGGTGGACACACCATATAAATTGAATTTTAAAAAGGTTTAAAATAATAATAATAATAATAATTAGTGTGTAGACATTGCCATTGTAGTCATTGTCACTGTAGTCATTGTAGACCTTGTCAATGTAGTCATTGTAGACATTGTCAATGAAGATATTGTCACTGTAGTCATTGCCATTGTATACATTGTCATTGTCATTGAAGATATTGGCATTGTAGTCACTGTCATTGTAGACAGTGTCATTGTCATTGTAGATGTTGTCATTGTCCTTGTAGACACTGTCACTGTAGACGTTAATGAAGTTTTCTTTAAAGAGATTTCTGTGCATTTAGCATTTTTGGAAGGTGCCTCTAGAGTCTCATTAAATTCAAAAGAGGGGATAAAAAGAGGATGGTGAGGGAACGACTATTTTTTAGCTGCTATAATGTAAATGATAACAGGAGCTAACATCCATAAATTCATGGACGCTCCATGGGTGTTCCACAATATTAAACATAACTATAAATGAAATAAAAACGTATGACATGTTGTTCTTTAATAAATAAAAAATTATGCTTTATTATGATTATTCCTTAAACAAAATGTAGTGAAATTGTATTTCCATGTTTTTTAGGCCTCCTTTTAATGATTAAAATGATTGTATATGATTAATCATATACATTGTAGTTGTAGTTTCTCTAGTAATGATTTAATATTAATGTAAAAGGTATGATTTGGCCTGGTTCATGGTAAACTAAAGAAACTAAGCACATTTTAAAACCATGATCAGGCTGGTAAATGTTAATCCATCCTGGCAACCCTTATTTTGAGCACTTCCTCATGTAACAACATGATCTCATGCAAAATTTACAGGAATTCTAACAAGCGAACACAGTTTTGTGGGTGTTCGTGAGAACACATTAAATCCTACCCTCAGCTTAACCTTAACCATTCATATCTTATTGATAAGTATCGTATATTAGGGCAAAAGCTGGCTTGTACAATATTTTATTTATTCAGAGATGAATTTTCTTCTGAGGATTTAGGTTGAGAAAAACGGCTCCTGTAGCTATGTATAAAACCTGCATGGATATCTCTATATACTTTAACCCTTATTCTTGTTACAAACCCAGTGTTCATGGCTCTGGTAGACCCACTGCATTATTTCTATTGTAAACCAAGACAATCAATTTAAGCCTATATACTTTGTTGTTCATTTCATCTCATTTACAAGCAATACAAACACAATTTTTGGTTATTTCCCATTTCTGGATAATAAACCTTTGTTAATTCATTTCTGTTAAATCCTTTAAATGAAGACAGAGAAGGTAAAAACAAAAAAAAATCTACTATTTTTATGCAAAAAACATTTTCAGGAAGTACTAAATGTAGTTTTTTTGTGCAGCAAAGAACACATCAAATTGCACTTTGATTAACAGCAACACACAAGCTACAAATGACATTTCCAGCTGCAATGTGTTTTTGGTTAGACTGTTAATTACAAAAGTAAATAAATTGTTCTGATAAATGTGAGAAATTCTAAATCTATGAGTGATAGTACACTATTTAAAGCAGCTCAGCTGAAATCACTGAGCCTGAAACTGAGAGCGCGCAGCACGGAAACTCATCAACAGATCCCTTCTTACAGCTCAGTGACGGACAGAGGATGTGGCTTCAGCTGTGCCTGCGAGGAGTTTCTGAAAATGAGTCTGGATCATGCTTTTTGAGATCTGACTCTAAACTAGCTGAGTAGGATCTGATAAGTGATTTGCAACCCGTGGCTCCGAAAGCAATCTTTTGCACAGCACTGGTTAATGAAACAGTACTGTAGATTTTATTCAAATTTTCTTTTGATATAAAAGACAACAAAAATAACTGCAGGACGAATTCCTTTGGGAGAAGGTGTGACTGGGATAGAAAAATATATATATATAGTGTGTGTGTGTATATGTGTATATATACATATGCACACACACTTATATTTTTTGTGTCTTGCTCTCTGCTCTCTGTAACTATACCACTCCTTTCACTGTATCACTCCACTCCAAGTTCCTCTCACAGTTTTAGAGTGAGCGCCACTTCAGCGATTTCTAACAAAAACCAGCCAGACTCCTTGGCAACACCTGCCACATTTCTCTAACACTTGTCATAAGACGTGCATCTCGTCACCTCTGGAGCCTGTGAAAGAAGGAGACCGAGGAGAGATGGAGGTGTGACCTGCTGCATTCACGTTTAGCTTGGAGGAAAATACACAGTGCATATAGAATTGTGCATATATCATGCCTACATCAGATAAGACAGCATGTTATCTAAAGTTAGGCTAAGAAAGTATGCAAGGTTTCCGCCCTGTGATTTTCTGTGGAATGTTTTTGAATCTTCTTTGGTTCAGGGACTATGAACATGGCATGTAGGCTTTTCTAGCACCTACCCATATGACATCTGAACACTAATTTAGGGTTTGTAGCTGTCATAGATGCAAAAATGGTGCATGGACGTGTCATACAACATATCGCGTCCCAGGAACTGTGGGAAAACTGACAAGAATTGGTGGCATAAATGCTAATACAGTGAGCTGTATATAGCGCTGTCATAAATGCTAATATAATACTCTGTAAAATAGCAAACTGCCCTTCTTTATAATTTATTTTATTAATCATAACTAACATAAGCACTAACTGAAGTGTTCAAGTGTCACAAGCACATTCAATCCTGATTGAATCCCTTAGCTTAGATTGTATGATGAGCCTGGGAGTAATTAATTAGTAAATAATTCATTCAGATTAAGACAATTATAACAAATGCATTTTAAAAATTATATGGATAAAAAAAGAAAATTTGTATACCCTTTAATAATAGTAAAATTATTTTAATAAAAGTAAAAGTATTTATTTAGTTAATAAAAGATAGTTAAAAATCTTTTAATAATTTAGTAGTTAAACATAGTATATTGTTCAGCCATAACACTGATTGAAATACCAACGTATTAGTAATACCGAGCAAGACAAATAAAAGCTAGTGATGTTTTATGTGAAAGGAATGAATAAATAATGCTTTAATTAGAAAAGTGTTGCTATTAGCTTTGAGGATCTAGCATACTGTGTGTTGTTTTGTTGATCCTACATGATGCTAACTGGATATTTATCTTAATTACCCAGCCTGCTATGTTTGTTTGCGTGAAGCGACACGATGAGGTGACGCCCCGTGCAATTAAACAATTGATGCCATTCGGTGCATTTACTCAGATCGGGTAGAATAAATACCACTGCTAAATATCTAGGAAGAGAAAAAAAATATTAATTACTTAATCAGAGGACAGCACATATATATATATATATATATATATGTGTGTGTGTGTATATATATATATATATATATATATAAAAAATTTATTTTTAATGATCCATGAATAACTTACAACTTACTTATATATATATATATATATATATATATATATATATATATATATATATATATATATATATATATTCTAAAGAATGTGCAGTCTTTAGACCCTCAGCTCAGTTAGAAACACGTCCTGAGTTAGAGTCCATGATCTTTTCCTGGTCCTGTAGGAAAATTCCTGAACATTCCAGGCAGTGGCACATGCTGCCGCTGGATATGCACCGGTATGTTGCGGAAACAAGCATGGCAGGGGCACACAGGCCCATCTGCCACCTCGCTGTATGTTCCTGCCACCCGGAGGCAATTAGTTGTTTCCCCGTGCCCCTGCCTCTGGTTCAGAAAGCACACAGCTCAGAAAACACTCTCTCTTATTGACTCGAGAAATGTATATAGTGTGAGTTTGCATACTGTACATTTTATTTTGCAGTTTTCTACTAGTTTACATTTACATTTACATTTATTTGGCAGACACATTTGGCAGACGGCCTTATTTACTTAATAACTATAACTAGTTCAATTTTACAAGCATGTGATCTGACACAGGTTGGAAATTGTTGCACAGAGAGTCGAATGCAAACATTTGTACCCCCGGTGGTTTTGGTGGCATTAGTAAATAAACAAAGAAAATTGACATATTTCTTGCAACAAGCCAACAATCCAAAACCTAACACAGAATGAACAGATAATATTTTGAAAATAACTTTCGCCATGAAACGAATGAATGAATGAAATGAATGAATGAATGAATGTTAAAAAAAGAATTGTAGTAAGTTTTGCCATGACTTGCTTGGTCAAAGGGTATGCATTCCAATTATTAACTCTTATTAAATCTTAAAATATTTTATTGTACTTAATTTACTTTATTTAGTCATATTTGTTAGTTGCATAAAGCGAAGGAACATCTGTGAAAATGAACAGACTGAATGTCTAGTTACTTAAAATAAATTCCTTCATCTTCCATATTTTATCCAAAGGGTGTGTAAACTTTTGCACTGCACTGTTGGATATTTTTGTTCTGAATTGCTAAGTCATTTTTACCAGTTTGGGCCACTAATATGTTGTCCTGAAATCTGATGTGCATGTAGTATATGGTCATGTGACCTCAGCGTGAACAGACGGAACATATTTTGGGATGTTTATTGATTTCGTCTCCATTGTACGTCCAGGAACTTGGCCAGGATCTGTTACTCTGACAACAACAGCTATAAAACAATTGGATTTGAGCAGTGAAGCAGGCTTGCAGTGTGAACACACCGCACTCTGTCTCCTCCTTGATTCTTTCGATGAATGAGTGTTGCAGATTGAATCCTAACATGCACTATGCATGTTTTCGTTTCATCCTGGCTGCACAGACTCATGATTGCAGGCGTCATATAAGATAATGAAATGTGACGAGTTGTAAGCTGTTCGTAGCATTTCTTACAACTTAATGTGTATGAAATTCAATCGTTAGGCAGCATTCTTGTAAGAACAGATCATACACAGGACACAATCGTGTGGAGTAAGGCACTGTATCTCTCTTTTATACCTTACTCAAGGGCAGTGATCATAAGGCTACATAACACCTATATAAGTCCATTATGACAACTGACAGACGCCTACATAAACATTTATGAGCCTGCTGAGACTGAACACCCCCGTCTTCCTCACCGCCAGCATCACCATACTGAGCACTGGAGCCCCTCAGGGCTGTGTGCTCCGTCCACTGCTGTTCACTCTGCTGACTCATGACTGTGCAGCAATGCACAGCTCTAATCACATCATCAAGTTCGCCGATGACACGTCCGTGGTGGATCTCATCAGCAAGAATGACGAGTCAGCATACAGAGAGGAAGTGCAGCAGCTAACAGACTGGTGCAGAGCCAACAACCTGTCACTGAACTTGCACAAAACAAAAGAGATGATTGTTGATTTCAGGAGTGCACGGAGCGACCACACACTGCTGAACATCAACGGTTCCTCCATGGAGATCTTCAGGAGCACCAAACTCCTTGGTGTTCATCTGGCGGAGAACCTCACCTCGGCTGACGAAAGCCCATCTCTCACCCCCCATCCTCACCACATTCTACAGATGGGCTGCATCATTGCCTGGTTTGGATATTGCACCGTTTCGGATCACAAGACCCTGCAGAGGATAGCTGAGAAGATCATCAGGGTCTCTCTTCCCTCCATCACAGACATCTATGCCACACGCTGCATCCGCAAAAAGCCTCCAGCATTGTGGATGACCTCATGCACCCCTCACACAAACTCTTCACCCCCCTGTCTGGCAAAAGGTACCGAAGCATTCGGGCCTTCACGACCAGACCGTGTAACAGTTTCTTCCCCCAAGCCATCGACTCCTCAATGCTCAGAGACTGGACTGACACCAACCCAGACTCACAGACACACACACACACACAGACACAGACACACACACACATATTCAACTGAACACAATTCTACTACCTCTGCAATTTTTGCACATTTTGCTAAGATACCGTAAAAAAATACTGCCCTGACCACCAGCATTTTTGCTTCTAATTCGTAGGTTTACATTTACAACATTTATTATTATATTGTAATATTTGTTTCCACCTTATTCCACATAAGAACTGTGTACTGGTTGGTGCTTCACTGTCCTTTACTGTGCCTATTGTCCTGTTCAATAATTGTTATTCTGTCTTACGCTGTTGCACACGCGCACTTTATGTAGTCCTGTATATGTCTTTGTAGTCTTATTCAGTTCTTTGTAGTCTTATGTAGCACCATGGTCCTGGAGGAACGTTGTTTCATTTCACTGTGTACTGTACCAGCTCTATGGTTGAAATGACAATAAAGCCACTTGAACTTGAAATACAAGCTTATTACAACATCAGTGGGCTGTCATAATGGTATGTTTTGTCAATTTTGTTAATATATCAAGCTGACATAACACCTGACGTAAGGTTGACGTAAGATTGTTTTAACACTTTAACACTAAACCTTGTGACCCTCTGTATTTGTGATATGTCAGAGTCACATATGTCTACCTAACAATGTTTATGACAGCTGATACCTTTTGTAATAAGCCTTCATAAATGTTTATGTAGGCTTATGGCAGTTGTCACAATGGTCTTATGTAGGTGTCATGTAGCCCTATGAACAGTACCCTTAAGTAAAATATTACTGAGGTTACATTCCTAATAAAATAGTCATTGACTACATATCTATGAGTCAGTAATAATCTATAATAATCTTTTGTCAATTCTGATGTCAAGTTAACAACACCTGAAGTAAGGTTGACATAAGGTTGTTATGACACTTTTCAGGGTGACACATTAGTACGTCATGACAGCTAACTTTGTTGTTGTGTGTCAGTCACGTATGTCAACTTGATATCAATACAGACAAAAGATGTTGCATTAAGGCTTCACAAACATTTCTGAAGGCTTAAAGTAGTTGTCATATTGGCCTTATGTAGGTGTCATGCACCCCTATGAACACTTAAGTAAAATGTTACCGAGTTCATATTTCTATTATAATAGTCTTTGACTAAATAACTACGATGTCATTGTTTGTAATAATCTGTTACTCAAATCTGATGTGAAGTTACATAATACCAATCATAATCATAACAACAATCATAAGGCTGACATAAGATTATTATAACACTGCCCTTTATGCTCTGTATTTGTGTCATTTTGTGTCAATGTCGACATTTGTGTCAATTTATGTCTGCTGTAATAAACCCTGTCTGCACGGAGGCTTTTGTTGCTATAATGGGCTTATGTAGGTGTCATGTAGCTCTATGAATATTGCCTATATTGAGATAATATTCCTAATATATTAGTCCTTGGTGCTGCAATAAAAATTGTCTGCATGGAGGCGTATGTCAGTTGTCATTTTGAGCTTATATAGGTGTTATGTAGCCCTATGAACACTGCTCTTAAGTGTTACTGAGTTATATTCATAATAATGTAGTCATTGGCTAAATAGCTGTAATAAGTTATTAACTCTATATTTATGGTTATAACACTGACAGAGTTATTCAGCTGTGATATGCTCCTGACACAATTCACACCCGGTTGTATGATATGAAGGTTTTACGTCTCCTTTATGAGCTGTACTGTGTCCTGATTGTTTGGGCATTTACGCATTCACACGCATGCATCTTCAGAATGATGTTTGTCAGTTATTCTCCATCAGAAACAATTCCTCATCTCTCCTCCCTGTGCCCATAGTTCTTTTTTTCTTTTATCTGTTTATATTGCTATCTGTCTGCACCTTGAGCGAGCACTTCAGAGGACGCATCATATTTTAAAATTTTCTATATCGACTTCTCTCTCTCTTCTCCTGTTTCCTGCATGCTAAATCGTGTGTCAGGAGCTGGTACATAAATCCACCATGGTACACCATGATGGATAATATTTCAACAAAAATGCCTTCAACTAGTCAGTTGGGTGTGCTAGGAGAAGACAGAGGCATGTTTGTTTTTTCCGGTAATTAGTATGGCAGAGGTGAATCTTTAAAAAAAAAAAAATCATGAGAGAGACGGCACATTCAGAATGCACAATCAGGATCAAGGTCATTTGGGACACAACATGTTGGGAAAGTCCATGCATTATTACTGCTGTGATGATGTAAGAAATGCTACAAAATATGAAATAGTCTCCTATAGCATGTTTAAAAAGCATTGGTTTGACGCACAAGATGTCAAAACAGACATAATTTCTCAGAGTAGCATGTCCCTGGTGATGGAACTCTCACACTAGGGTGAAAAATCTGCCGAATTTGTTGGTGCTGCTGCTGTTGCTTTTCATCAGGTGAACAAATAACACAGTTAACAGAACACAAGCAAAACACACACACTGAGAAAAAAAAGTCAGCTAAGCTACACTTGTTATTACTTCTTCCTTAAACTGTCTTGCTCTCCAGAGCTGTCTGTCTTTATATCAACTCTTTTCTAGCTCCAAGTGAACGTTTTTTTTTTTTTTTAATAACATTGTTTTGAGGAAATATTTGTGACATCATACTAAAAATGGATCAAAAAGACACCTATATCTATAAAAAAAAACAACACCAACGTCCTTTTATAGGCTGATTTAAGTTAGTACAGACTGGTGCAGTACTGGAGACCCATGGACGTTCCTGGTCAGATGGTGCTTACTGGGATCCGGATCAACAAACACGAATGTAGGAGTGCAACGGAGAAGCGTTTGTCCTGTCTTCAGGAGATTATCCCGGGTACGCCGCAGCCATCCGTGGCCGGGAGCCGAGGAAGCAGAATTCGCCATGCTTTCTGGGTGGGAGGGATACTCTCCCACCCAGAAACTCTCTCCCCTGTCAATCACAGAGACACTAGCCAACCATAGGCATCTGCGAGCTCATGTATGCGGAATAGGGCGGATAGTGCTTTCCTCCAAGTGTGCAAAATCACACATTACTGAATTAAGTGCTATTTTATAGCCGGCTGATTATTACAACTCGGACTATTTGTATAACAATATATTTTCAATATGCACGACTCCTATTAGCTGTTTATTTCAATGCTGGTCATCTTCTTATTCATACATCTTCATATTTGACTTCTTTTATGTTAACAATGGAGAGCAAAGCAAAAAAAAAAAAAAGCTATTTCCTTCTTCAGTCTGCAATTTCTAGCCCTGATTTGATTTTCAGATGCTGCAGAAGGTGGTGGTCTAGACTCTATTCACAATACTCTTTCTCCTATTCTTACTCTTAAAAAAAAAAAAAATCAGGCATCCTTGGAGGTGTAAACTACATGCAGGTGATTTTAATCATCTGTGACTGTAGATGTGCATAACCAGACACTGAATACGCATAACTTTCCCCATGTAAAAACATAAAATGTTTAAGTTCTTAACGCAAAATGCATTCATGTTTGTGTTATGGTAGTGCAAACACTACATCAGACATAGTTCTGTTGCTCAACAACAGCTGTATTTTGCTGGAAGAATTGTTGCCTGGGCTACACAGATAGTTGCCTGGGCTACACACTGACAAACATCTATCTAAGTTGTGATTCTTGACCAGAGAAAGATGAGACTATATCTTCATTAGTCTCCTTCCATGCCTTCAGTGATCAACCCACAACCTGACACATCTCCGCTCTACCTCCATGGTTCTCACAAAACAAAAGTGACTTCCTGTGGTGGACCATTTGTCACTAAAATGAGATTACGGCTGCTCTTGGCTTATCATACATTCTCCTGCACTTCTCCTGGCTCTAATCTAACCCGGGAGAGCGCATCTCACTGTGCATTAGCATTCAGCTGACAGGACACTATTCTGAGCGAGGACGCTGTGTGAGGAGCTGATGGAGGAAAAAGTAACACACACATATCCACACTGATGTACACAACGCACATACACAGCACACACACACACACACACACACACACACAGGCATACACTTATATACTCATCTGTGCTTTTCCCTGAGACAGTCACACTGACGCATACTAAGTGTGTGATCATACACTTTACAGAGCTCAGATTCAACCACTCACATTTATTCTTTCCCATGTTCCTTCTCTCTCTCTCTCTCTCTCTTTCTCTCTCCCTTTCTGAGAAACCTTTGTGTCGGTAAATGAGATCTGAGTTTCAATTTGAGATATTTAATATGGACATATGGACTCTGTGTTTCCTTTAGTTTTTGTTTTGAAAAAGGTGGTTTCAAAATAAAAGTTTTTTTAAAAGTCCAGTCTTTCTTTTTCTTTTTCTCTGTTTCTCTGTTTTCTTCTTTCCTACTTTCTTTCTCTTTCCTGTTTCCTCTTTCTTTCTTTCTTTCTTTCTTTCTTTCTTTTCTCATTCTTTTATTTTATCTTTATTTTCTGTACTTTGTTCCTTTCTGGTCTACATTCGTCTTTCTTTCTTTCTTTCTTTCTTTCTTTCTCTTTCTTTTATTTTATCTTTATTTTTCTATTTTGTGTACTTCCTTCCTTTCTGTTCAATATTCTTCTTTCTTTCTTTTTCTTTCTTTTCTTTCTTTCTCTGTTTCTCTATTTCTTTTTCTGTTTCTTTCCTACTTTCTTTCTCTTTCCTCTTTCTCTTTCTTTTATTTTATCTTTATTTTTCTATTTTCTGTACTCTGCTCCTTTCTGTTCAACATTCATCTTTCTTTCTTTCTTTCTTTCTTTCTTTCTGTCTATCTCATCACTCATAGTAATAATCTTTATTAGAGTCGCACAATTTGAGATACAGTGTATGGTTTCACTTCTGTTCTTATTTAGAAAATGGAAATTAGCTTCAGTGGAACATTCTGGTGCTCTGTGCACCTGTTCCTCATTGCTTTTCAGCTAATTATAGACCACCAAACTGGAGTCTAATTGTAATGCACAGGGCTCATGCTTTCTGTTACGCCAGAAGTGGCCATATTAATTGAATTTTAGTGCTAATTATAGAAGGAGGCATGATAAGAAGTGGCTGGAGGTCGTCGTCTTTGGATACAGTGTTTACTCGCTAGATTGGGTTGTTTTTCTTTTTTTCCCTAGATTTCGATTGGATTCAGGTAGAAATGCACCAAACGGGGAAAGGGGAGGCATAAGATTGGGTTCTTTGTTTTGTTGCCGTCTGGGTTTGGTCTCAGAGCTGGCACTTTTTTCTGCACGGCTGACCTTTAATCAGAGAATCGGGCGTAATTCGTTAGGCTTTCTGCACCGGGACGCCAATTGATTAAAGCGTTTGAGGAGAATCATTAAACACTAATAAGCTGTTTGCAGTCCTAAGAGTTAAATATGCTTTTGCCTGGAGTGAAAACAGTGAATGCTGTTGATTAATTCAGTATAGTATTAATACAACAAGGATAAATTCAAGTTTCACCTCCGGGCTATTATTGCAATTTATGGATTGAGGAGTAATGAGGTGTTTGTGTTGCACTGCGTGGCATGTAGTTTTAAAATGTTCAGTGGCAGGTTTTGTAACTCTCAGAGGAATAAGGAGTGAGATTTGGGGTGTGTGACAACCTGACAAGATGTTAGAAAGAAAGAATGAATGAATGAATGAATGAATATTATATTCTTATCATCATGGTTTATAAATCTCAGAAGAACAAGGACTAGGATTTTGAATGTGTTTTTAAAATATTATTATATTATATAAATCATAAATAAATGAATATATGAAGCTAACATATATATATATAAAACAGAATATAAGGGATTTACAAAAATAATTAATTTTTAATAATAATAATAATAAAAACAAAGTTTATAGCTTATTTCTGTCTCTGTTAGCTTGGGGAAAAAAATGAAATGGCAATATCCACATGGTTAACAAAAGAAGTCCCAATCTCCAGCTGTTACCAAAATAAAAGCACAAAAGTACCCATCCTAAACAGGATTCCTCACCAAACAAATCTACTAATGCTTAAAGAAACTCTCCCCTGACCTTTCCCAAACATAGTTGCTTAGCATAAACATGTTTAGCCTTCTACATTTCTTTAGTTTTGTCCCGGAGCTACAAGGCTAATGCAGTTAATAACCAGGATCGGGTTAGTAAATTTCTGCCTCAAATCATGCCCACTTCTTCAGTGATGGTACACAGATGTGCTGAAGTGGTTTAGGACACAGTGATGCTTCCTGTCATCTGTAAACATGAACACAACTTAAAAATGTAGGTGAATGCTGGAACACTAAAAAAAAAAATAACTGATTTATTAAAAGTCTAAAGGTGAAAAGTTGTTAATTTACTAACAGGATCTGTGAAAATGAGCAAAATCACACATCTAGTGTTTAGGAAGAAATGCCCCAAATTGCATATTCATTAAGCTACAAGTGCAAAATCCAGCATGGTGTCTATGCAAGCTGATTAATTTTGCACCCTGAAGGTAATGTACCAAGTCTGAAAGCCACTTCAGGAAGACTGATTGCATGTGCAAATGAATACGTCTGAAGGGCAGGTATTATATTTGCAGAAACCCATTTCCACAATCTGAAGACAAAATGTGACCATTTACTTAATGGTCTTAAGTTTATAGAGGACGATAAAGCTTATCTAATTGATGCCTTTGTAAAATAATCAAAAAGATTCTTAAAAATGATTTATTACTACCACTTTGTTGTTAAACATATTCTTTGGAAAGGTTTTCTTTCACATTTACCGTATTAACATTATACACACTGAATGATTGGTATTAGGTTTATGGTTTTATTCGTATCTGATTTTTGGTTTTACAACCATTTTCACTGCCTTCGGTCTGTGTTCTATTTAAAGTTTTAAGTTCACTTTACTGTTTGGGGAGATACCCGAAGTTGTTGCAACTACCGGAAACGTTTAGCGCACACAAAGAAAACAAACTTTATTTAAATATAGTTTCCTACCTCAACTTTACACATTATGTAATTCACACAATTATTATCTGTAAAACACCAACACATCCTCTATCACAGTGCACAATTTATCTCATCGGATGATTTCACAAATTAGTGCTTGTTATTTTAGATAGTTATTCAGGGCTTGTCGGCAGCCATCTTGAACAATTGTAATCACTTTTCGTGTTAGCCCAGTTTGGTATCAATCAGCCTCCTAGGCCTAGAAGGTGGCATTGGTGTTCATAGTTAGACATGGCCTTTCAGAAGTCTCACTACTTGCAGGAAGAATCTGTTCCTGAGTCTGGATGTTCTGGTCTGAATATGTCTTGCCTCATCCTGGTTGGGAGGGGCTTAAACCAGTTGTACAATGAGTGAGAGCGGTCTTTCCTGATGGAGGTTGCCTTCCTCACTCTCCTTGTGGTGTAAATGTCCTCAATGACAGGAAGGTTGGGATTGGTGATGCGCTGTGCCGTCTTCACTACCCACTGCAGGACTTTCCTGTCAGACGCTGAGCAGTTTCCATACCAGACGGTGATACAGCTGGTGAGTACACACACATGACACATCTGTAGAAACCAGCGAGGATGGAGGGGGGCATGCCAGCTCTTCTCAGCCTCCTTAGAAAACACAAGCACTGTTGGGCCTTCTTTACTAAGGAGGAGGTGTTCAGTGACCATGTCAGATTGTTGGAGATGTGCAGGCCCAGGAATTTGAAGTTCTGCATTGTTTCAACTTCTGTGCCGTTGATGAATAATAGTTGATGAGGAACTTTGCTGTGTCTGAAGTCAACAATCATCTCTTTTGTCTTGTCCACATTCAGGGAGAGATTGTTGGAATCAGACCAGGCTATGAATTGGTTCACCTCGTCTCTGTATGCTATCTCATTGTTGTTGCTGATGAGCTCCAAAACTGTGGTGTCATCTACGGACTTTACGATGCTATTGCTTTGATGTTTTGTGATGCAGTCAGCAGGGCGTATAACAGTACCTCAGTCCAGACTCACTACACAGCCCTGTGGTGCACCAGTGCTCAGTGTGATGGGTCGAGAGGTCTGTGTGTTGATTCTGACAATCTGTGGTCTGTTGCTCAGGAAGTCAAGTTTCCAACTGCACATTGATGTGCTTAGTCCAAGTGCTGACAGTTTTACAATTAGCATCTGAGGGATGATTGTATTGAACGCTGAGCTGAATTCAACGAACAGCATTCTAACATATAAGTCGTTGTTTTGTGAGAGGGCCAGGTGAATTGTGAATGCAAATGCATCATCTATGGAGCGGTTATGTCTGTATGTATATTGTTCAGGGTCCAGTGTGGGTGGGATGAGTGCTTTGAGGTGAGCCATGACCAATTATTCAAAACACTTCATGATCACAGGGGTGAGTGTGACAGGGTGATAGTCATTGCTTCAAGAGTTCTTAAGCACCAGGGTGATGGAGGTAGATTTAAAGCACACAGGGATGACCGCTTGCTCAAGGGAAATATCGAAGATATCCATAAAAACATCTGCTAGTTGGTGGGCACATTCCTTGAGTACGCGGCTTGGGATACCATCTGGTCTGCCGGCTCTGCGGGGGCTAATCCTGAGGAAGGTCCTCCTAACATGCTGTGTATTTCTCTAGGTCAGTGTGGCCACTGTGTGTAGCAGCCTTCTTGAAAACGTTCCAGTCAGTACAGTCAAAGCAGTTTTGAAGAGCTGAGCTTGCCCCTCTGGCCAAACTTTGATGTTCTTAGTGGTCAGTTTCTCACATTTCTGCACCGGTTTGTATGGGGGGATTAGCAGCACAGTGATGTGATCTGAATGGCCGAGATGGGGGCCTTTGTACTTTGTAGGCGCCTAGCACGTTAGTGTAAACATGGTCCAGTATGTTCTTCCCCCTCATAGGTACATTTATGTGATCGTGTCCCTGAGATTCTCTTTATTGAAATCCCAAGGAATTATGAAAAACCCTTTGGGGTGGCTGTTTTGAATGCACCTGATGGCATTGTGTAACTCTCCCAGTGCCTCCTTTACATTCACGCTCTGCAGAATGTACACAGCTGCGATAGGGATGATAAACTCCCTTCGGCAGGTAGTGCGGTTGACACTTGATCATTAAATATTCCATGTTCTTAGAACAGTAACTACTAATGAAGCACTAACCTGTGTTCATACACACACACAGTCCTCCTCCTTTGATCTTCCTGGACGTGGAGGTTCTGACCGCACGTACACAAATGAGCCCAAATGAGCAGTCGAGTCAGGAATGTTGTTATGAAGCCATGTTTCAGTCAAGATCAGAGCATAGCTTTTCCTTATTTCCCTTTGAGTATTCAGATTTATTGTCCAGTGAACTAACATTGGTTAAAAATAGTGACGGGACAGCTGGTTTGGTGGGATTAGCCTTTAGCCTGGCCTGGGCACCACCTCGCTTGCCGCGTTTGTTTCCGCATGCACCGCTTGTGCTGTCCGCTTGAAGGGTGTGTTCTCTCAGGTGAGGCTGGGGGCCCAATCCCTGCTGGTCACTGAATGCCATGCTTGGCTAGTTCCGCGATCAGTGCTGATGCTGGTTTATCGCGTAGCAAACTGCAATTCTTGCTGATGTTATACAAGGTTTCCATGCTGTATGTAGCTATTGTGATGGTTTGTTTATGAACAAAGAGAGCAGAGAAAAACAGCAAACAAAACAAAGGAAACACACAGTTTTAGTGTCCCAAAGAGGCCGCTGCGTCCATGTGCGCCGCCATCTTACCCTACGTACCACCTACCTAAACACTGTTGCAGACCAAGTACACTCATTCATGGCAACTGTATTTCCTAATGGCAGTGGCCATTGCTGCAAAAATTGGAATGGTTTGAGGAACATGACAAAGAGTTCAAGGTGTTGACTTGGCCTCCAAATTCCTCAGATCTAAATCCGATGGAGCATGAGTGGGATGTGCTGGACAACCAAGTCTGATCCATGGAGGCCCCACCTCGCAACTTACAGGACTTAAAGGATCTGCTGCTAACGTCTTGGTGCCAGATACTACAGCACACTTTCAGAGGTCTTATGGAGTCCATGACTTGGTACCTGCTTTAGCCTCATAGCTTTAGTTCAAATGACAAGCTCGTCACATCATATAAGGACACACACACACACACACACTAGAGTAGATTTACAATTCTATTAGCAAAGCCAATCAAATATAAATCAAAGTAATGTCCAATGGCTCTTCAGAAGTAGAAATATAAAAAAGTCACTGTTTCTTATAGCAGTAGTCTGTTATTTCTAATATGGAGTCTGTCTCTGCTCTAATCACAAACCTGAACCCAAACAACACACTGAATCATCTTATTTCCTCTTTTTTCTCTCTTTGTCTTGTAGTAGACGAGTAATATAGGGAGTGAAGGCGGCTAGGAGACGGTTGGGAAAGCTGCATTATTGCTATCCAGGGTATAGTGAGATCATGGCTGCTCCTCCATCAATGTGATCTGTGGGTTTACCCAGCCACCACCCCCCAACACACACACACACATACACACACACACACACACACACACCAACCATACACCATTATTCACATTGCAGGCCTGCAGGTTGTGATAAGCAAAAGTTACAGCATCAACAGAGGCACTGTACATCCTGTTAGAGGGGTATAAATAGCAGGTCTTCCTAAATGTTTCTTTCTTTCACACACACCTACACACATCCATAAAAAAGCCCTAATAACCTCACCCCTGTCCAATTCCTACCAAAGTCCCATCAGGCTTTGCGGCAGGTCAGCAAGCCAAGCCACAAGGGTGAGCGTGAGTGTGCTTTCTGTTGGAACATAAATGATAAAACATTCCCTGACCTCTGTCATGCAATAATAAACACATTGTTCCTTCCAGCGCGAGGCTACAATGGACCAAAAACCTGTTGTAGCTGGGCTGTGTGTGCGATGTAAGAATTTCAGCAATCATTGCTGAATTGCATTCAGATCACTGGTGTGTAAACATTATGCCACCCTGCCGCATGTAATACATTTAAATGCAGAATTTTGTTGGTACCAGCCATCTTAAACTGAATAACAATGGTATGGTTAGCTAAAACATATATGAATGGTGTTAAGTTTTAATTTAAAACCAATAGTTTATATTCAAACCTAAAAGGTTCCATAGATCATTATTTTTTTTTTCTGAGTAACAAGTATGTAACAAGTTTTGTTTCTTGGTGTTTTTTTTTTTTTTTTTTTAATATAATTTAGGGGTGTCAATAATTGTGGAGCATATTCTTGTTAGAAGAAAGTTAAATAATTTCTCCAATTATCTGCATGGAAATTTTGAATCATTGTACATTAACTTAAATTTATACATGAATTAATTTTGCTCATTCTCTGGACGAGTGTCAGTAATTTGAGCTAACTATATTTCCAGCTGTGACACATGCCTTGAATTCTAGATTATACAAGAAGTTTAAAACAAACCTACTTCAACTCCTATTTTATAAACTGTAGTACAAAAAAAAACACAGTTACTCTGCTGTTATATGCTAATTAATCTCATGAGGTTTTAATTGCATTAGTTATATGCAGACTTTGTAATGTGACAATTTCCAAATATGTTGTGGTAGTTCACTTAACGTACCAAGAATGGTGAGGAATATTTAAGAAAGAACCCCCACAAAGACATCTGGAGAATAACATGAAGCATGGTGGTGGTAGCTTTGCTGAGTTAAGCCTTTGTTTTAAGTACATTTTGCTTCCATGTTTATGAGCAATATGAAAATACCAAATACCATATTTGTTGCTAGAGTTTCATTAAAGAAAGGCATGTTGTATCTATTTTTTTTATCCATTTGTAATTACATTTAATGCTGTGGAATATCCGTGAAGCAAGTTAGTTCCTTTTATTACTATTATCATCCTTTTTTTAGTTAATAAGACAAAAAAATGCAGCTTGAAGACTTTCCCAAGGTACAAAACTTAGTTACAGCTTCATCTCTGATGTCTCTTCACAGAAAACATCATATCAACCATATCAACATTACTTTTTAAAAATAGTTTCATGTAGATCGTCAAGCTCCAGGGTACTTTACAGAAAGGGTGACGTATCAGAACGAGTGCATTAACGTAAACCTGGGATTTGAATTACAGCCGGCACAAATGTCTACTCTGCTGTAATAGAAAATTAATCAACACCTTCTGACCAATCAGCATTGAGAATTCAACAGCTCCGTGGTATAACAGTTTTTAATAGCCACTTAGAAAACTCCTGTGTAATGCACTAACTATAAATGTTATGAAATGATCTATAAAAGACTTCATTTCACCATATACAATATGGAAGGTAACAAAGTACACATACAGTTGCAGCAAAGGTGTTCAATTTCTTTTCCTTCCAGCTTCTGTAGAGTTATTTAAAGCTCTTGGGAGTGTAGAACCATCAGGGTTTCTGAGAAGCCGAATAAAGGCTGGTTAGCTGTTCGTTATTATGAATATCACTCCCTATTTTTCCCTTTCTCCATTTCGCCGATTTAATTTAACATTCAGGCCCACTTCACATTAGTCGCCTGATGAGAGGCTATCATCCACGCAGTCGATTGAGCAGAAATCAGGCCGAGCCGGCGCAGACCACAAGTGAAATTGGAAGTGCTTTCTCTTTGTTTGCTTTCGAAGCAAAATAGTCCATTACAGCAATCCAATTTAGCATTTCTCTACTCATATTGCCACTACTGCCTTCTTTAAGCGCAGATACTGTATAAGCCACAAAAGTGCAGGTTTTAGGATTGACTTCAAGCTTTTCACAATTCTTTAGTTGTTTTTCTCTCTTCGAAATATGACATTTTTCAGTCTCAGTGGTTTGGGTGATCATTTCTCGGTTTGCTTTTCCATTCAGATTCTTTCAGGCATCTCCAAGCTTGGAGCAACGAGAGCATAGGGAATCAATCGAACCTGAGCATGGCACGATCCAAATGGATGATTTAGGTGTCATAAAGCTATGCTCAATTGTCACTAGCGCAACTTTGAGGAGAAAGTTTGCAGGATTTAAATAGACGATCAAAATTTTGGAAAATTCTAATTTTCCCCATCTTCTAGATATTTTCATTTGCTAAGATAATCTTTTGTGCAGCATATCCCAAGTGCTAGCATTAGAGTGGCTCTAATGAGCATTTGTTCAAGAACAGTGGACAGAAATTAAAAAAGATTCACTAGAAAACTGAACTTCTAGCTACATAAATGAAACAAAAATGGAATAAATCTCTTCAGGGTGTGCTGTTATAGGAAAATCATCAATGATAGGGTGGTGGGATGAAGCAGAGATACTGTCACCAAGCCAAAGTTGATTAGTTTCCAATAACAGCATGTCCAGATGTATTTTTCCCCTTAATATACTGCAATAATTACCAATGATTACATGTTATTGGTTTACTTTTTATCCATTTATAGTTACATGTAGTATTGTGGAATGCACATGAAACAAATGATCACAGCCCCTTGTTTTTTTCTCTCAGGAAATTAATAAGAGAATAAGCTTGCTACATTACTGAGAACCTACAAAGCCCGCCACCTTGAAGACTTTACTCAGACTCAACAAAACAATAATTAAACACATTTTTAAATCCACTTGTGTGGAGAGTTTGCCTGAAGTGATAACGTATTGGAACGAGAGCATTAATACACACCTGGAAGCTGGAATTACTGTAAGAGCTGCTTTTTTTTTTTTTTTTGTGTAGAAGATGAATCAACACCTTCTAACCAATCAGCATTCAGTCACTACGCCAATGTGTAGTAGTACGAGATGGAAGATTGCAGGGTTTTAATAATGCTTCATCATCTAAAGTTACTTTGTATATATTGTGATACAGTGAGCAATTATATTCGCGATTTTGGAATTTATTTATTAGAGTTTGGGAGAGTGAGATATTAAGCTTTGGGACTGGTCTTGACAATGAATGACAGTGCTAACCAATGTGCAAGATAAAACATTTTTTTTTTCTTAATGCAACATTTATTTAAAAGTTGTTGTTATAAACCAACAGCCACACTGCATGTACGCTCCTAATGTATTATGGGTAACACACACAGATCCTTGGCTACTAAGACTACACAATTTAATGTTTAAAGGCTCTGGCAACAGACTAGAAAAATAAAATCCAGCACTTCTGGATAACACATGCCTTTTGTGCACTGTGTCCTGGAGAAAAGTAGCCTTCAGAATGCAATATGCCGTTGCATCTCCTTTGAAATTCATAGCTTTGGGATCCTTTTGATCTGTCACAAATGTCATGGACTCACAACCGCTACACCGGTAGCATCCTACTGTTAGAAGGACTGTGTTTAATCCATATTATGAAACCGACACCTAAAGATTTCTTTTTTCCTTAAAAAAATAATAATAATAATAATAATAATAATTCATCAGAGAACAAACTGTGGCAGAGAACAATGCATTGTGGGAGAGCAGTCAGTCACATTCTTGCTGTAAACAACGGCAGGGTCTTATTTCAGTAAACAATCATAAACAGCTATATGTAGGATAGTCAGTATTAAACAATGTGAAGAATGTGTATTGTAATTGCCTTCTTCTTCTTATTATTATTATTATTATATAATGAGAACAATAAGAAGAATAATACAAAGTAGTAGTAGTAAATAATACTTGGTAAAAAATAATACTAAGTAAAAAAAAGAAAAAAATACTGAAAATGAAAAAAACTAATAATAATAAACTGTAAAAACAAAATAATAAAAATATAATAATAAGGAAAAATATTACAAATTAAAATGACAATAAGAAAAGAATAAGATAACAAAAAAAACCAAAAACCTATAATAGTATAAAATAAATGTAATGAAGAAAAATAAACCATTCAAAGAAAAAAATCAACACACACACAAACACACACATAGACACACATGTCCCCCTCCCACTCCACTGCAAAAGTGATTGAGAGGCAAGTAAAAGAGTAAATCGTCTCAGATCAGGTGTCAGGCTGATCTACCTATAACCACAGGGTGGCCGTGACCTCATGCCTGCACTGTCAGTCTTGCATATCTCATCTCTGTGTTCTCTTTCTCTCCTGCCCTCCATATACACACACATACATACTCTGTCATTCTCTCTCTCTCTCTCTCTCTCTCTCACACACACACACACGCACACAGGGAGCTCGGTATAAGTGAGTATTGCAAGTGAACAGATGCGCTCTTGGTTGGAGATATGGCCGTGATGAGCATGAGCTCAGCCTTCTGTAAAGCATGACATCACTGCATCCAAATTTAGACTTCACCTTGATCAACTGTTCGCGCCATTGCACACATGCTCCAGATTGGTCACTAAACATCCAGGCCTCCATAGGAACGCCCTGGGTTTGGCAGGAAACCCAAAAACTGAAAAAAAAGAAAGAAAGAAAAAAAACAGTAGCACTGAATCAGAGGAAACCATTTTTTATAGCTTTGACCTGTGCTGCAGATCTTACAGTTCTTTAATATATAATATAAAAGAGCAGATCAAAGTATCTTCTACAATCACGTCTGCCCACATGCACTATCTCCTTTTTTCTTCATAGCCACAGAGAGGTTATAGCCACATCCCCAAGACCTTATAGGTGAAGGTATAGATATATGCCCATATCATTATGCTGTATATGATATAAGAAAAAGTAACACACACAGTACTAAAACGGTCAGAAACCAGTGTATCACAGGGCCTGTTATTTATTTATTTATTTATATATTTATCCAGCTGTTTTGTAGCAGTATAATATAAAATTCAATATATTAAAAATAATAATACTAAAAAAGAAGAAAAGAAATAATAGTCTGAAAATAGATGGAAAAAAATAAACAGTAATAGTAATAAACAGTTATATTACAATAATAATAATAATAATAATAATAATAATAATAATAATAATGAGAACAAGTCTAGAGCCTGACTGGTTAAGTGTGAAATACAGAAGAGTTGGGGATTGTTGAACCTAGAGTGAAAAATGTACTGAAACTAGTTTAAGTAACCTCTTGTGTGGCTGCTGTTTAACTCGTATGATATTTCGAGTATTTTGTGAGAGGGTCTGCTACAGAGAGGTTCTGCTATAGGAATTTTTCAAGTAATCAGCTTGGAACACAATACTCTCAAACTGCAGTTTTCAGTGGACAACCCCTCATCTACATCTTCTAAATAGATGTACAAAAGATACAGTGAGCAGTGTTTCTCTATCCTAGTCCTCCCAGTAAAGTGAGTCAGCTCTGAAATAATTACAGATAAAGCCTGATTTTGTCATTATACAATGACAGGGGAAAAAATAAATGAAAAAATAAAGACATTTTCTAGTCAGACCCTTTAGGCGGTGGACCAGAATGCATTTTTTTTCAGCTTAGCTAAGATGGAAAGAAGTGTGATTGACACTAGAAAATAACAAGCAAGACAGGAAGACCATGAGAGCAGCATAGGATAAATAAAGGTGAGCAAAATTTTCTTTCCCAGCGTACTATTTTACTTGTGTTATTATTCTAACACAGTCATGTAAAGGTTAGTGTTATTCAACATATCACATTATTTGCAGAATAAAAGGTGTAAAGTAACTAGCTCCTCTAACACAGCGGCTGAGAAAACACTAAAATGAAATATATTTCGATCACAGCGTGCTTCTGAGAATACCACTCCAGTGACGAGTGTTTGTGCTTGTTGGCTAAAGAGACATCAGTAAAGTGTTGGCCTTGCCTTATGTGTCCTACTTGAATGTCTTTAAGTTTTTTTTGAGAGTGACTCATGTAGAAGTGGGCGGCTGTGATATTTTCCATCCTGGATGCTGAACAGTTGTGATCTTAATCAAAGCAATACTGTTTTTATTCTACAGCATATTATTAATGCCATGCTGTCCGGAGGTTTCTGCATGGGTGGAATGCGCTTTCATTATGACTGACTATAAAGAACAATTTCATTCAGCCCTGTGGTTCATTGCCCTGTGCACATGATGCTTTTACATTTATGAACCGCAACACACACACACACACACACATTGTGACTTCGTTATTCTGTACGCCTAGCCGTTAATGGAAAGACAACAAGAATGTAAAGAATATTTGGGTTCTTATACAACATAATTGTTCAGAAGGTGTTGATTTTAAATAATGTTCCATAACAGAAGCTATGAAAGTAGTTCCAGCTGTAATTCAAATCACAGCTTTATTTTGATTCAAATCATTTCTGTATTGTAAAAATAATCTAAGGCCACAAACACGATGTTATTTAACAAAGAAAACCATATATAGTGAAGGTGAAGATGTTTGTTTAACATTTACGGAAGGAGTCTCCAGTGTCAGTGCTTTGTAACAGTCAGAGATAAAGCTGTAAAGTTAACGACAAAGGCCTTTACAACTTCCGGTTTCTTAGTAACATGATAAACTGCATTTTTTTTTTGTCTTATTAACTACAAGGAAGAGAAGGAAAGAGAGACTGGTGAGCGAACTTCTCTCATAGATGTTCGACAACTATAAAAGGATAAAAGTATGACATATTGCTCTTTAATACATGA
The DNA here is from genome assembly GCF_027358585.1 of Pangasianodon hypophthalmus. Taxonomy (NCBI): domain Eukaryota; kingdom Metazoa; phylum Chordata; class Actinopteri; order Siluriformes; family Pangasiidae; genus Pangasianodon; species Pangasianodon hypophthalmus. Next base: position 31,646,749 of record NC_069712.1, read on the forward strand.
AAAAGTTGACAACTTGTTAATACAAAGAATAAGAAATAAAATACTTCAGGATATGCTGATACAGGAAAATAATTAGGGTGGTAACAGTGACTCAGTTACATCATCACACTAATTATTTACCTATAACAGCACATCTGTGAGTGTTTAATTCTTCTTCAGCACAAAACTCAGATTTCAGTATTTCATTCCCTCAGCAGCTGTAGCATCATTTCACATAGATGTGCTAATTAGATGATCCTCTGACAGCTTCAGCTGGTCAGCTTGATGCTTCGGAGGCAGTGGGCGGGGTTAGTGGCTGCAGCTTTTCTTCTACTCTTGGAATGACTTTCTCTTCATCCACACTGGTTCAGGAGTAGCAACAGCCCACAGCCAAAGACGAAATGAATTGATAAAGCACCTATGCGGTGGCTAAAGATAGCACAACACCACAAGTGATTCATTCCAGCCTTCCTACCTCTCACTCCTTAGTCCTCTGACTCAGCAAAGAAACACAAATGAATAGATGAACTTGGGAATAAATGGAGAAATGTACGATGAAATAAGTGAGCAGAAAAGCTTCATTTCTCATAGGGATATATATATATATATATATATATATATATATATATATATATATATATATATATATATATATATACATACATCCATTTTCTGTACCGCTAATCTTACACAGAGTCGCAGGGAGCCTGGAGCCTATCCCAGGGGACTCAGGGCACCAGGCGGGGGACATCCTGGACGGGGTGCCAACCCATAGATATATATATATATATATATATAATGTATGTGTGTGTGTATGTATATATTACACGGTCGCCATGCATGCCTGCTCTGAGACGGGGCCTTTTGTATAGCTGACAGTACTGTCTGTTTTTACGCAGTGTCAATAGCAGTTTAATGGCTATAATGGGAGTGTCGCTTTCAAGCACTGGCTGTTTTTTTGCGTGGGTGCATTTATTGCCCATCTTGGCAGCAACGCCAAGTCCCAGATTTGAAGCCAGGCGACGAGCCACTTTCTTGGCAAAGGTTGGCAGCCTGATGTCTACTTCAGATTAATTTGATTTCAGCAAAATAGATAAATGTCCAAGCTTTTTTTTTTTTTTTTTTAAAGCAAATGTCCTGATTTAAGTCTCGTGGTTGTGTAATAGGATTCAAAATATAACAATATCATGTTATATTCAAGAGTTTGCAGGATGTTATACCACAGTTAAATGCTCCATTCTGATTGTTTAGAAGGTGTTGATTCGTTTTCTATTTTTGAACAAGTAGATCGGACAGAAGGCAAAGCAAGGCAAATTACTTTATATTAAGTAAAAAGTATTACTTTTTATTAAAGTGTTCGTTTTAATACGTTATCGTTCCTATAGTTACATCTTACACAAGGACTTGACACTCCACATAAAAAAAAAAAGTTTTATTGTTGATATGGTAAAGTTTTATGTGAGGACACATTTATTTACAAGTTTTGGAAGGAGTCTCCAGTGTCAGTGATTTGTAACAATCCAAGTTAAAGCTGTACGTTTATTTTTACATGAAAAGCTTTGTTTTTTTGCATTATTAGCACGCAAAGAGAAAAAAAAAAGAGGGAACGACGGGAACGACAGTTTCTAGCTGCTGTAACGTAAGTGATAACATTAAGTGTAGTTAACTATAAATGGATAAAAGTGCAATATTTTTTAATGGACACAAGATTTTTAGTGTTGGCAAATTGCTGTGGTATTAGAAGAAACAAATAATATAATAAAAAAGTTGGTCTCTATGTGGGAACCCTTGAAAGTTCGTGGTAGAACATCTTGACAGGGTGTTCCAGTTGTGAAAGAGTTTGCAGTAGAACTCCTATAGGAAGCAAAGTCCTCTAGAACTCTTGAGAAACCCTTCAGAAAAAAAATCTATCTAGAACCACATAGAATTCTTTAGTTTGTTCCTTAAGGAGAACTTGTGAATCAGGAGTGCATATCTCTAGTCCTGGAGGGCTGGGATCCAGCAAATTTGGTGATCTGGAGTTTTTCAGACCTGCCTTAAATGTTCTGTAAAGAACCCTACGACAGAGGATTTCCTTTTCTGAGAAGATTAGAACTGCTTTATAATGCTTATCTATACAAAGAACCCTTTTTTTTTCAGAGAGCATAGCCTTAAAAAGAAACCGTATAATAAAAGAACAGTATAATAGTCTGGCCCGAGTTTGAGTACAACTTCAAAGTGTGTGCATGTGAAAATGAAGTGCCTTAGAATCAAAGCTAAAGTGTGTTCTCGGGCTCTGTGGTGCACATATCTACACTGTGGGGAAAACAGTATTGAAGGGCTGTTCACACTTCTCTGCATCCAGAGAGAAGAAAAAAGGCTAAATAAATTGAAATGTCGCTGACTGGGTGACATTCTTAAGTAGACTTCGACCCCTGTGCTTATAGGGGATCTCGTCCATTAAAATGCTAATTCCAACAGAGGGGGCAAATGCAAAATGTAGAGAACGTAGAGAGAGACAGTTTCTTTCTTTCACACACTGGCACTGGTATTTCATATACTACTACTGTAGTGCACAGTGAATATGTGTACCTCCCATTCTATATAAAAGAGAAAAAAAAACTATATAACCCTATCAGTGTTTTGATATCTGTTCAAGTCTATTCTACAACATGGGTTTGTTGCCCTACTTTGTTCACCTGTTTTGTGTTAGTTCTTGATTAATATGCTTTTTTACATCATTGTTCATTACAAAGTCTTATTGTGCTTTTTTCTCGTTTTCTCTTTGTTCCCGGTCCTTGATTTTCGAGTTTCATAATTTCATATTTTCCTAGTTTAGCTTTGCATGACCGTGTTTTGACACCAGACACCGCGTTTACGCACTTGTGTCCTATCTCTACTCACCACACGTTCCAGCCCATTAAACATTTCACTTTTGTAATGAACCTTCCATTTGCAGAAGTGACAGGCATCCCCTTTATCTTGTCTAGGTCTTAAAATATTGTGTCTGATTCCACATACTCAATCTTAAGTAATTTACACCATATGTATGCTTAGCATCACACATTTTATGTTTTTTATTTGAACTGTTTCTGTCTAAAAGTAATGCTGCGTCACAACGTCCTCAATGAGTGACAAATCGGCGCTTGTCAGCTTGGTCCTCATTTAAAGTTCATTTAAGCTTCACGTCAAAAAAGGAGGTCAATTTGCGAGTTGAGTGGAGTGTGTGCACACTGTCACAGCCTGCTGCTTGAATCTCGAGAGCGCAGGCATTGCAGGAGTGAACATTCAGAAAGAGGAGATTGGTGCTGAACGACAACCTGCCAGGCCTTTTCCCCTGAGATTGCAGTATTGTGGAGTTTACGCTCGCACTTCTCCAGGAAAACAGATTTGTCTTGTTTGGCACTAAAACAATGCAGTCTGGAAGTCTGAGAAGTTGACATTGTTCCCTGTGGTTTCACAGCGGCTGTAGTTTGGATGCTGTGCTAATGCTAATTCTGTATTGCGAATAGCATGTCTTGACTAAAAAGGGATTGGGCTAGACATGGCTTGGTTAGATGATGCTTGGCTGGTTGGTTCTTGATTTCTTGGTTGGACTGGAAAAGGGATGCTAATGACACCAGCTGTCATAAACAAATCAGGACGTTCGATCCAAACGTACAGTCCATCTACAAGACCTACCATGTAACTGGAAGAATATGAGAAGCTTTTGGCTGACTTACTCACAAAATATTTTGCTGTTAAAAAAAAAAAAAATCATATGCATTTTTTAAAAAAGTGTTTCTACTTTATTAATGGTGATCGCTGATGGAAATTTCCACTCATGCTTAACAGCCATTAATCATTTTTTTCTACAGTGAATAATTAAAGGAACACAGTGGTTCTATCCTGTTAGCTTATAAATTAAGAAAAGAACATTCTGAATCTAATGCTTGGATTATCATCTAGTTAGAGTTCGCACTACAGTTTTAATGGAAAATTTAAAAATTATTCATACAACAGTGTGTTCCCTTTTAGAGAGGAAGCCAGGAATTTTCAAGCCACTTAACTTTCAAATGAAACCTTAAAGGACCCTTTCCCTGCCATTTCCTTAGAACGAAGAATCACTGCAAATCTGTACAAAGTTCTTCTGAGTGATCGCCTTTATCCTGCGATGAAACATTTCTATCCTGATGGGCGTGGTCTCTTATAGGATGACTCCGCCCCATCCACAGGACACCAGAACTCACTGAATGGGTTAATGAGGGTGAAAGTGATATTAAACCACCTTCACACTCACCAGATCACAACCTGAGCGCCTATGAGAGATTTGTTAAACACAATCATCATCAAAATACCAAAATATCTTTTGGAAGATCGGTGTTCATCGCTGGAGTATAGTTACAAAGAATCTGTGAGAAAGATGACACTATGTAGTAATGCAGTGCAAAAAAGTCAGCTTTATTATTATTATTATTATTATTATTATTATTATATGTTGAGTGTTCCTTTGCCATGTGCTGCATGTTATTACCTAGCTGCTAAATACTGCAAGGTTCTGATGTTTTCTGGTGCAATATCTTCGTACACTTTGCCAAAAAAAAAAAAAAAATGCCAAATTTACTCATTACATTAATAGAACTTTTCTTGCAAACACAAACATATTTGGGATACAGCCACAATATGTGTAATTTTTTTTTTTTTTTTTTTTTTTTTTTAGAGATTTGAAAATAGTTATGATTGAAAGTGTTTCAGCTTCTGCAACTGTAATGGTGTTAAACAGAGAGAGAGAGAGAGAGAGATCCTGACTCTTACACTTACAGTTATTAAAATGCAGAGAGACAGTGAGAATGAGGAAAGAAGAGTGTGAGAGATCAGACGAGCACAGAAAGCTCCTTAGCTTTTATAAATCTGACAGAAGCCTTTAACATTCTGGTGTTTTCTCATCCTGACCTTTTTTTTTTAAACTGCGAAAACTTAAAATGTGATTAATGCCATTTATTCTACGGTGTTGTTGAATTCTCAAATCTGATTGGTCAGAAGGTTCTATTACTCAGTAGTTCTAGCTATAATTCAAATGATAGCTTTATATTAATGCACTCATTCATATACAATACGTTATTGTTTCTATAGTAAAAACTTACACATGGTTTTTGCATGAAAGATGTGCTGCATAAACTAAGTCTAATAATAAATGGATTTAAAAAAAAAAACGAGTTAATAATTTAACATTTATGGAAGGATGGAAGGAGTCTCCAGTGTCAGCATTTTGTAACGGCTGTTTTCAGGACGGAAGTCTTTGTATTTTCTGGTTTCTCTGTCGCATAAGTTTTTGTTTTTATTATTATTATTATTATTATTATTATTACTATTCACTCCAAGATAGAGAAAAAAGACAGAATGGTGATGAAGAGATGTAAGTATAATGTAACTATATGTTCCACAACAATAAATGCAACTACAAGCAGATAATTTTTCATTCTTTAATGAATTAAAAATTTAATTTTTGCCAAACTGCTGTGGTATAACAGGAATAAAACACTTGTGCTGTAATTGGAAATGAATCAACTGGTAACAGTAACTCCTCATCAGATTAACATCATGTTAATTCTTTTCCTACAACAGCACGTCCGCAAGTGGTTGAGAGTAATCCGCCTGTATATTGTGTGAAGTCATGTGATTCTAAGAAGTCCTGGTGTAAATAATTAGGTTGTTTTATGCTTTTTTTTTCAGAAAGAAAACGACAAACCCCAGCCTTTAGTTTGACTGTCATATCAGTAGGGTCAAAATTGTCCTAGAACTCCAAATCACTTCCTGATGCAAATTCCTCTTTCACGTCCCATGTCCAAGCCATTTGGCTTTTGTTGCCATGCAAATATTTATCCATGTGATGAAAGAGTAGCTAATATTCTTCACTTCTCATCACCAAAATGAAAATACAGCGTTCAGAAAATAGTGTTTTCTGATTTATTCATGTAATAACTGGAGTATTGTCTGCAATAGGCTTTGGCTCAAAAAATCATGCATAACTTCCTGATTTGGCCCATGTATTAGTGTGTGTGTGTGTGTGTGTGTGTGTGTGCACGACCTGGCCCATCCTCTCTCTCTCTCTGATGTGTTATCAAAGGCTCTCACTGTCTCTCTGTGTGACTGAGTGGGATATCCCATGATGCTGAGCTGTCTGGCTGCTGTCTACCTGCTGAGTTGAGGAGGAGGAGGAGGAAGTCAGGCTGGCGATGATGGTGTGAGGGAGGAGTCAGCACGATGCTGAAGGTGAAAAAGTGATGAAAGGAATGTTATTTAAGATGGCACAACACGCAAGGAGGCAGTATTATGCGTGTGTGTGTGTGTGTGTGTGGGTACACTTTAAGAAAAGAAAACAGCAAACCTGTAAAGAATACATGTGAGGAAAAACAGTATAATGCAATGGGAAATTCAGAAGATACAAACATAAGGAAGGAAGTACAAATTGTCTGAAACAGGAACATCCAGAAAAGTCTCAGGCTGAGATGGAGTGGGAACTGGCAGGAGCTCGGACCCTGCTGCTATAGCGAGATGAAAGCATTTGGACATAGACTGCTCGGGTTGTGCACTTGTACTGCTACAGTATGAACGCGTCTCCCGTTGTGACTGCAAGGACGCCAAGTAAACATATATTTCCTGGAAGGAGAGTGTGGAAGCTGTAGGATTTCTCTCAGTCAAAATAAACAAAATGGGTATTTCTATCTAATGCTACTTCCTTTTTTGCTTTCAGAACCACATTCCCTTCATTATAGTGTTTTTTTTTTTTTTTTTTTTTTTTTTTTTTTTTTTGTATTTGCATTTTGTTTTTGTTTTTTGTATTTGGTTTTAGACTATAAAAAAATGAAAGACACACATCAACATATTTCACGGCTACACTTTACTAAGCAGTATGAGTTAGGGAGTTATAGACCGCTGATCCGTTAAGAGCATTAACTAAAATGTGCCACAAGGGAAGCTCCAGAGCTGCAGAACATGTGCTGAGTATTAGTACAGCTTAAAAAGTGTGTGTGCGGTGATTTGCCGTATCTACCAAGAGCCGAGAGGGTCCCTAAGGAGCCAATGAGATTTTATTTACCTGTGCTGTGGGTAGTAGAGCATGACGGTTGTGTGTTTGTGTGTGTGTGTGTGGTGCACAGGGAGCTCTCATGCTGGCTTTTTCTCTTATTCATGAATTCACAACTTAGTGAATCGAACCCTGGTGTGTTCTTCCCCTCGGCAGGTGAGAACTCAGCATTCAGGTGCGGTCTAAAATGAGACCTGAATGAGAGATGAAATCTAAGAGTCGAGGTTGTCTTGCGCCACTATTGAGTGAACTCAGTGAGAAAGCAATTCGCCTCTGAATCGACTCAAATGCAGGAAGTGAATCAGTTTAGTGGTTTATAGACTTATGTACTAATCATTTATTGAACACTGGCTATGTATTCTTTTTGTGAATTCTTTTTGTATTCTTCTTTTTTCTTTTTTTTATTTAGATAGTTAACAGACCAAAAATATACATTTTTCTCTGATTTGGATTCAGCAAATGGACATTTGGTTGGACATTCCCCCATACATTCACTATCCAGTACAACAGATGTGTAAATCTTTTGCAATAATCATGTTAGCTAGCTAGCTTGCTAGGGTCAACCACATGAAGCCAATGTAGGAAGCATAAAATTCACACCGTGTCAAGCCAAAAGCTGAGAAATCAGAGTTGTAGCTAGCTAGCTCGATGACTAGCCTGCTATAGTCAGCCTTAGAGCCATATGAAGCCACATAGGAAGCATAAACCTCACACCATGACAAGCCAAAAGCTGAGAAATCAGAGCTAAGCCTCACTTTCCCCTTCAACAAGATCTTGTGTTGTAGCTAGCTAGCTATTGTTAGCTGAGTGACTTGCTCCAGTCAGCCTCTGAGCCATATGATGACATGCACGAAGCAAAAAACTTGCAGTGCTGAAAAATTAGAGCAGAGTGACCCTTTTTTCCTTCAACAACAGCTTGTTTTGTAGCTAGATAGCTAATATTAATTGACTAGCTTGCTCCAGTCAGCCTCTGAGCCATATGTTGCAATGTAGGGAGCAAAAAACTTGCACCATGACAAGCTGAGTGCTGAGAAATGGGAGCTGAGTCTCCTTTCACCTTCAACAAAAGATTGTGTCGTAGCTAGCTAGATAATGTTAGTCGACTAGCTTGCTTTGATAAAATCTCCCACCATGATAAGTGCTGAGAAATCAGAGCAGAGTGACCTTTCAACATGTGTAGCTAGCTCGATGACTAGCCTGCTACAGTCAGCCTTAAATACATATGAAGCCAGAGCAGAGTGACCTTTCAACAAGTGCTTGTGCTTTAGCGAGCTAATGTAAGCCAGGTTAGCTTGCTAGGACGAGCCTCAGAGAAGTTTGTGTTCAATCAAACTGACTCTTTTCCCCTTACCAAGACCTTGTGTTTTAGCTATCTAGCTAACATTAGCCAGGTAGCTTGCTGCAAAAAGCCCCACACAGAGTGGAACACATCTTGCTATTTAGCAACAAGTTTTGTTTTAGCTAGCTAGCTCATGTTAGCTATCCAACTCACTCTATTGACTCTATTGGTGCTATTTTTTTGTTTCCTCTCTCAATTTTTATCTTCCAATCCTACTTTCCCTGCCACTTCCCTCTCTCTCCTTACTTTTATCTCCTCTATCTGTCTTTACTTCAGTCTCCCTCTCCCATGAGGCATTTCAGTCTATTGCAGCATCTACGCATGGGGAGAGAGCCAGGTCTTCACAATGCAGTAATCTGAATCGTGCTGCACTTTAACCATCATTAATGCATTATTGGAACAGCAGAGACAATAGTCGGTCGCCTCATCCTCCCTCTCTGCCTCTGTCTCAGTCTCTCTCTCGCTTTGGCTCTCATTCACGCCATCACAATTATGTCACAGTGATTACAGCCAGATTAAAAAGTCATCACCAAGGGAATATGAACGCTGTAATTGTCTCAGTTCATCACAGAGAGCATCCGTCCCTAGCACTGCGAAATATGTGTGTGTCGCTGTGACCAAATGGACGTTTGGGGAGTAACACGGAAATCAGAGTCTCTGAACTAGAGCATTTTAATATCAGCACACTCCAAAGGTCTAAAATCCCAAACAGAGAGTACAAATCTGTGTAGGCAGTAGGCATGGTCCAAGTGATTTACAAAAAGTCCCAATTTTATAAAAAGTATTATTTTGAGAGACTAATATTCTCTCATCGTTAGAACTTTAGCATTTTTTTTGATGATCAGATAGCAAAAACAGGCTTCTGCAAATGTAATACTTGCCTTTCAGTTGTATTAGTTCACACACACAATCATTCCCAAGTGCCTTGTTGTAAATCACACTGCTGGTGCTAAATGAATTGAATTGCATCGACTCCACCCTGGATTTTGCATATTTATCTAGAAAAGCTAAAATCGAAGAGGTTTTAAGTAGAACCCTACAGCAGACAGTTTGCCAGTCAGAAAGGGTTCCAAGTAGAGCCTCTTTTTTTTGGAAGTTAAAAGGCTGTAATTATCCAATGAATCTTTAATTATTGTAACTCTTGAGGAATCTTGCATTGGTTTATTTGTTGTGTTTTATTTTATTTTCCTAATGGTGAACATATTATTCCAGGACACATTTATTTTAGCCATTAAATTTAAAATTACGACACACACTCACACACTGTACACGGGCAGTCGACATACACTGAACACGGATGATCAACACACTGGACACAAATGATCAACACACTGAACAATGATGATCAACACACATTGTACACAGGCGATCAATACACTGTACACAGTCAATCAACACACTGTACACAGACTATCAACACACTGAACACGGATGATCAACACACACTGTATATAGAAGATCAACACACTGTACACAGATGATCAACACACTGAACACAGATGATCAACACACACTGTACATAGAAGATCAACACACTGTACACAGACGATCAACACACTGTATACAGATGATTGACACACACTATACACAGACGATCAGCACACACTGTACACAAACAATCAACACACACTGTATATAGATGATCAACACACCGTACACAGATGATCAACACGCACTGTACACAATCAACACACACTGTACACCGATGATCGACATTGTACACAGACGATCAACACACTGAACACAGATGATCAACACACACTGTACCCAAACGATCAACATACGCTGTACACAGACGATCAACACACTGTACTCAGATGATCAAGACACATTGTACGTGTAAAAACATGAGCTTTAGTCACTGCTGTAAAAAGAAGTCTGTACCAGCTCGGTTACTGAGTCACATGACCTCAGTCACATGACATCATCCATGCCATCCACGCTATACCTGTCAACAATTTGCTCCTTTTTTCAAAGCATCCTTTATGTTTCACAGCATGCCGCCATAATCACAGGCGACAGCACATATGGTGGATATAAAAAGATGCCCACTCTTTTTTTTAATCTCAAAAATTCACAGAGTGCACATTATATATGTCTTCCTGCAGACAGCCACTGCTCCAGTAATGAGGGGATGTAACGCAAAAAATATGTTCATATGGTATGGGCGGGGATCGGGAAAGGGCTCCCTGCTGTCCACGTGATGTGAAAGAAAACGTGATTCATCAGACCAGGCCACCTTCTTCCATTGCTCCATGGTCCAGTTCTGATGCTCACATGACCATTGTAGGTGCTTTTGGCGGTCAGCATGGGCACTCTGACTGGTCTGCGGCGATGCACTGTGTGTTATCACACCTTTCTATTATAGCCAGCATTAACTTGTTCAGAAGTGTGCTACAGTAGCTCTTCTGTGGGATTGGACTAGACAGGCTAGCCTTCGCTCCTCACGCGAATCAGTGAGCCTTGGGGACCCATGACCCTGTCACCGGGTCATCGGTTGTCCATCCTTGGACCACTTTTGGTAGGTAGTAACCACTGCATATGGGGAACACCCCACAAGACCTGCCGTTTTGGAGATGCTCTGACCCAGTCGTCTAGCCATCACAATTTGGCTAACATAATAGCCTACACCTATAACTGTTGAATGCTCAAGTCTGATTGGTCAGAAGGTTAATTTGATTAATTTTCTAATTTTTTATTTTATCCCCTGCACAGGGATTTGATGGGTATGGTGGATGCGCCAAATAAACAGATTAAAAACATGTATAATCGTCGTTATGGAGAAGTTTTTTTTTTTTTTTTTTTTTTTTTTTTTGCGAAGAGACATTTATTCAACATCTTTGGCACTTTGTAACAATCAGATGTAAAGTTGTAACTTTTTAACACGAGTTTCATGGTTTCCAGTGTCTCTGTAACAAGACAAGCTGTGTCTTTTTGCCTTGTAAACTTCACAAGAGGAAAAAAAGAGACTAGTAAAGAAACAACTTTTTACAGCTGCCATAGCATTAGTGATAACCGGAACACAGATGTGCCGCATCATTAAACGTAACGATAAATGGATATAAAGTATGATGTGTCTTTCTTCAGTAAATAAATCGGTGTTAGCGTTTCCAAGTTGCTGTGTTATAAAAGGAATACAACATTTCAAGAGTTATTTATTTAGTTATGTAGCTTAGTTACTAATCTATAGTGTTAATAGGGGTACGTGAAATCTACATAAGCCCTTCATGACAAGTGGCATAAGCAACATTTAACGCGAATTCCAACATTTTAGAGCTGTCAAAAACTGGCATAATGCCTGAGTCAGGTGACGTAAGTTTAATTTAATTTTATTTTTCAAGGATGTGAAATGCATCATCAGTGCGGTCGTAGTACACAGTGATACCTGTAATTTCTTATTAATCTTTTAATCTCACTGTCCGTATTTTTTGTGTGTGTCTTACCCGACCTGATCTTACTCTGAATTCTAGCAAGCGGCAGAGATTTACGTGGATTTCACATAATTTGATTTGATAGAAGAGCCATTCCTGCCCCTAAGCTATTCCATTCAGCTGCCTCATGAGAAGGCTTATGAATTTGCAATCAGGGCTCACAGACTTTATTATATTTTCCTTCTCAAATATAAACACACCTGCCTCTGTATGTTCACCTCAAACACTAGCACACCTGGCAATTTTGTTTCAGCAGATGCAAGCCCTTCTCAAGCTTTAAATCTCTTCATACCCCTCGTTTTTTTTTTTACATCTCATCTTTATCTTCTGTATAAACCCTTTCGCCTCGCATTAGCAGTGTTTGTTTATAACTGACGCCCAGTGCTTCATGCAGCGCTGTTGTTTTGGTCTGGGTGGAAAGATGTTTTGTGATTTTCTCAGCAAGGACCACTCAGAGAAAATGTTTTAGGCTTTTTTTTTTGTCGTTTTTTTTTGCTTCGTTGACAGTTAGGCAAAGCAATTGTCTCTGTTTTCGTCTGTGTGTAGGTGTTTTGGGGTGTACATTTGCGAAAGTGATTGTTCTATTCATATCTTGCTGGGATAGTTGGCAATTGGGTTTTAAAGGGGTTTAAGTCAATGGTAAAATAACAGCGTGCTATTTACACCTGTTTGCGAAATCGTTTTCCGTTAATCAGCATGATTGTCTGAATTGAAATGGCCTGAGCCTGGTCCAGGTGTAATTTAATTTATTACAAGGATGTGAAAAGTGTATTTTGAAGCCCAGAGCATGCAGCAATCAGTATTTATTTGTACAATTGTAGAAAGAATATTGATTTATTGTGCCCTTTAATTATATACTCATCTAATAATTGACAAAATGTTAATTTATGATAATTTATGATATGAGCAAAGGAGATAATTTGTTTTAATTTTCTTTCTTTCTTTCATTCTTTCACGCTGCTCCTTCACCTTGTCCCCTCAGGTAAGTCTTTCCAAATATAATTATTTTTCTTGTTCAAATTGCGTACAGTGTACCTCCTTATTCCTTGTGAAACAAGTCACACTTTACTTATCAGCAGTGTTCATAAAGCTACATAAGCCCATAAGGAATAAAACATTTCAGGATCGACATTTCATTTAGCTAGTTAGTTTGTTAGTTAAGGCAACCTTAAGTATGTTCTTGCCTTTAGAGCTGTATTCATAGGGCTACATTAAACCTAAACCTACATACAAAGCCCATCATGACATCTGGCATAAGCCAGTATTTATGTTGACATAAGGTGCTGCCTTACATTATAACACTATGACAAGTGAATTTGTTTCTCTCAGTACATTTCTACTTAAAAGATTTTAATGAATATGTCTGCCTATATATATATATATATAGAGAGAGAGAGAGAGAGAGAGAGAGAGAGAGAGTTAATGAATGGTTATAACAATGCTATTACACAATATTAACTGAGTTATGTATCTATTCACTCTAATTGAGAGGAAGTGCGGTTCTGGCATTTAGCATGTTATCATCATCATCATCATCATCATGATTATGTCACTATGACATACCAGAAGTGCACTGAGCTACAAAGTCAGTTGACATGACTTTGAAGTGTCATAGCACCTCTAATGTCACTTGACTTGCAGGTCAACTTGCATTGTTGTGTTGCTAAAATTGATGAAACCAGTCTTCTTGTAAGTCTTTACAAATGTTTATGTAGGTTTATGTTACTTCTAAGGATGGGCTTGTGTAGGTTTTATGTAGTCCTATGAACACCACTGTTATGTAAGTGGTCTCTTCAGAGTGCTGGAGTTTCCGCTATGATTATTTTCCTCTGTTTTCCTTCTAGAAGTAGTAAGAATGAGAATTCTTTCGTTTTTACTTCAGAATTTAATTTTAGAGCCTGAAGCTCTCTCTGTCATCCGAGGAAAATGACAGAGTATAAATGTGTCCATTTATCCCTGGTCTAGATCACATTATAAGCAGATCATAAGAATCAGCATTTTTGAACACACAGAGCAGATGAAATACAGAAATCTGTCTTTACTCTGGAAGCATTTTCTCATTTTAAAGTAACTGACTTCATGATAGGAACTTGCTTTGACTCATAGGATTAGTGTGTGTGTGTGTGTGTGTGTGTGTGTGTGATATTCGAACTCACAATGTGTTGTATTATGACTTAGCATGCTAATTAGCATGCTATCTCAACTTGCTGAATAATAAAAGTCAGTGTGCATAGATATGCTTTTGGAGATTAGAGTGGGAAAAGTCGTGTGTGTGTGTGTGTGTGAGTGAGAGAGAGAGATCTTTCTCTTTCATTCTGTTTCATTCATTGCCTGCTGGATCGTTTATCTGTGATTTTATTCGGAGCTGGATTTTCATTTTTAGCCAGTCATCTCCTGTTAGCTAATTTCTAAATCAATCTTAATAATTGTCTTTTATTCATCAGAGTTAAGTAGTCTCTTATGAAGTCCCACCACCTTTATATTCCACATTTCATTACCATAAATGATTAATATTTCACTGCCTACACTAGCCCTGTTCATTTACAGTTGTCCAGAGCTATCGGCATTCAATATAACCAGCTTTCTAATTATCACTCGTATCAAATTGTCCATTGGGTGGTCTATTATCACATTTCCACCAAGGTTATGAAACATTTTTTTTAGAAACTAAACAGTTCCAGTACTCTCCTTAAGTAAGGAATAAAACTTTAAGATTTGCTGTTAAGTAATCTGGAAAATAGTCAACTTGAGGATGGTAACAGTAACTCTAAAGTAGATTATTTTCCTCTAACAGCACATCCCAGAGTGTTTTATTCCTCTTATAGTACAGCAGTTCGCTGATAAGCACAATTTTTTAATTTATTAAATATCAAAACATATTTACATTTTTATCCACTTAGAGTTACATTTAATGTTGTGGAATGTCCTTGAAACAGGTTGGTTCCTGTTCCTACTTACATTATAGCAGTTATAAACAGTCTCATCACCAGCCTCACTTTTTCTCTCTCTTGAATTTAAGGCCTAAAATGCAGCTTGTCATGCTACTGAGAAATACCAAAACATAAACTCCTGATACTAGAGACGCCTTCCATAAATCCATAATCCATCAATGAGGCATCTGCTTAACTTGTTATTATGGAAACAACAATGTATTAGAATGAACACTGTATGTAAACCTGAGATCGTTCTGATTACGGCAACACCCACTTTGTATTCGAATAAAGATACAGAGATTTGAAGCCATAAACATATACAGATTGTGCTACACCGCTACTTTGTTCCAGCGTCATGAAACTGAGAGATGTGAGAAAGTATAAGAGACAGAGCAAGAACACTTTCAGAAATATGCAAGTCACCTATTCTGTCTTGTGATCTCGTAGCAGGTGTGTATGCTAACTGTCCTCACAGGAGCAGGAGGGGATTTGCAAATGCTTTTGTGAAAGTCGTGAAATTATAAAGGCTCTAATCCACAGCCAGGTCAAAGATTTACCTGTCTGCGTTTTCAAAGAGCTCGAGTAATCTCGCCTGGGTGGCAATGCGGTTGCCAGCTTAGCTCACATCGCCTCATTGAGGTGCTGCGTCACACTAAGACCAGATGACTAAAGACGCCACATCCTGTTGTGGCACTTTAGTGGGTGTCTGATGATAAACCTGACAGTGGAGGTGTGAAAAAACGCAAAGAAGCGTGAGGTTAACGGCTTAACATGACTGCAACGTGTGCTTGTTAGCAATGAATTCATGGTGTCTGGGAGTATGAGAAAGAAGCGAGAGATTAAAATAGAAAGATCCTTCAAGTTAAACTTTCTAAATGAGAAAAAATGTGTGGGGATCTACAGCATTTATTTGCCTCCTACTCTGCCTACACAGCCTCGCTGAGACTTCCTGTCCTTCTATGCTTTAACGTGCATGTAAATACGTCACGAGATGTTTCAGATATAAAAAAGCAATGTGTAGGCAAGGTAGCCTCGCAAGCATCTCCTCGCATTCTCTTTCAAATGCAGAGCAAAGTAAACATGAAACAACAACAAAAAACAAGGCTGTCAGGTTACACCAACTTTCCTGGAAGCCCTTCATCATCCGTCAGGAGCAGAGGGCTGTTTTCTGCATTTTTTTTCCCCATAGAAAAGTGAGAGAAAGGGCAAATGACTGTATTGGATGAGGAGAGATGTTTTATTGATCCTGTCTTCTTTTGCAATGGCTTTGTCCGAAGGTGCTCATCCTCCATACCCTGAGTCAAGGCTAACCGATATCATCGAGCCAACTGGCTCAAGGAAGCGTGGTTTATTTACCAAACGAGACAGGGAACAAAAGTCGACATTAAAGCAAAAGGACAGACTTTTAACTAAATCACTGGCTGATAGAATGTCTATCGGAAGACCTGTAAGTCAGACATCATGACCTAACATTGACACAAACATCCCAGCCATCAAAGAAGTCATAGCAAGGTCTGTTCCACCACTCTGACTGATAACTGGTGACATTTTGGGAACATTTTCTTACCTTCATTTCATTCGGCGAGGCTTTGGCAGAACTAGATTTGTGCAAAACTAGATCTTGATCTGTTCAATCTATTTGCTATTATGAAATATCCAATTTTGAAGCACTGCGTGGACCTTTTCCTTATTTTGAAGTACCTTCACACTAGCAAATGAGAAGGCACCAGGCGACTGTTCAGTTAATTTTCGCTGTGATTTCAGCAACAGCGGGACAGTGCAGCAATTGATATTTGAATTGAGATGTTCTTCAATTGGGTACGACTCGGTAAAGCATCAAATCCAGACAATTAGCTCAAATAACTCCTCAGACCAAACGTATAGCAGTGTGGTCTGGCATTTCTTCATTTCAGCCATCAGAACTTTAGTCCCTACCAGCAGTTAGGTCCCATTTACTGGACGAAAAACCTTGGAACCATGTTTTCATCTTATCCTGTCATATACCACCTCTCATTAAATGTGCATAGAGACATTATAAAGAAAAATAAAGCTTGCAAGGAAATTAGTCAACAAAGCTAGGATGAAATCATGTAAAACAACCAATTTTAACACCAATAGTGCATTATTATTTTGCGTTTAACTAGTAGCTGTAGGCTCTACATTTTATCTACTGTTGTTTCTCCTTAGAACTAAAAAAACGTGCTGGAGTAGAGGTCACTACATGCCCTGGAAAAAAGTACTACAAGCAACACGAGCAAACCAGGTTTAAAGAAAAATTCTATAAAAAGAACTTAGCACTAGCCTAAATGTAATATGCCCAATTGTTAGGGTTTTTATGCTAGGCATGCTACTCTAGCAGTTATGGTATTTTGCTAACCCATCTGCTAAAGTTTCTAATCGAAATACAAGTAGTCTCACAGTAGAAGCATTCACAGCCACAAAAAAACATGCCTTATGGTCTGTAAAATAAGAAAATTCCAAAATTAGCAGGAAAAACACTTTGATAAACAGGGCAACCGAAATGCAAACGAAGCAAAAGGAAGGAAATGTGTTTGAAGTCTGGTGCAGAATGCCAAATTGATGGTTGTACACTAGATACTGGGAACACATTGTGTTTGCATGTTCATTCTCAGAAGTAACTGTTTAATATCATGTCCCTTCCTAATGTGATAAAAAGTATGGGCAAACTTTTTTTTCCCAAATGAGGTGGTGAATGTCCCCAAATCTTGTACTGCTTGCAGGCAAACACTTGTGGTAGAAAATGACTGGCAGGCTGAGAGATGAGTGTTGTTGGAACGGAGTTCATGCAGAGAGTGACTGCTGATATAGAAGGCCTGGTTTTTCTGGCAGATTCTTTTCAAATTTCTTTTAAAAAAAAAGAGGCAGGGATGCCAGCA
The DNA here is from genome assembly GCF_027358585.1 of Pangasianodon hypophthalmus. Lineage (NCBI taxonomy): Eukaryota > Metazoa > Chordata > Actinopteri > Siluriformes > Pangasiidae > Pangasianodon > Pangasianodon hypophthalmus. The sequence goes on from NC_069712.1 coordinate 31,664,373, forward strand.
TCAGCATGTAGGCTGACAAATATGTGGAAATGGAAGTAGGGAGTGTCAAGAAAGTACTTGCACAGTGCTTCAAAATTGGATATTTCATAACAGCGAACAGATTGAACAGATCTTGTTTGTGAATCTAGCTTCACACAAACTACTTTTTTTTAAAGCCTTGCAGAATGACATGAGGGTAAGGAAATGTTCCCAAAATGTCACCACTTATAAACTAGAGTGGTGGAACCGACATTCCTACCACTTCTTTGGTGGCTGGGATGTTAATGGAAATGTTACAATACAGTGTCTGATTCCTATAGACATTCTGTCAGGCAGAGCTCTTGTTTGGTAAATATTCAACTCATTGGTTTTCCTTCCTTTATGCATGACCTTTAGATTGGGATTCATATGAAATAGTCAGCTCTCTCCTCCACAATACAAGATGTTGGGTCATAAATGTCAGACACAATTCCAAAACCTAGAGTATATTACCACCTCAAGCCTGGTATTCCCGGGATAGGCTCCAGATCCAGGGGTAAAAGTGATTACTGAAGATGAATAAATTACAAATGAATTAGAAAGTGGACTGGAAGAGCTATGATTATACAGGTTATACCCCCCTTCCCCCACCACCACCAAAACGCTAAGGGATAATCTGGGTAATCTGATAATCTTTTTTTATCCTTTCCCCTCCATAACAAAACTTGATACAGGAAGTAACATGACAATTTGAACCAATTAAGGGAGCGAATAGCGTCCAAATCTGATGTGGATTGCATCATGGTTTGTTTGAAGTGAGCCCCAGACCACCATTTTCAAGATGAACAGGGACTAGGTTTTTTTGGATGGACTGCTCCCAAGCTAAAAAACAGCTTTTAGATGTACCGATCTCTTGGGGTAAACAATCCCAAGTCTGTAATAACCCTCAAACATGAATTAAGAAGTAAGCCCCCAGGACTTGCATTAATCTTTCTGTACAATTAACAAGGCTATGAGGCTACAAATGTCTTCAAGATTATACCACCAACTTGCTTACCTTGTAGTTTTTAAGTTCTTGACATCTCTCTGGCCTCTTGCATGGCCCCCGATTGCAATGTCTGCCAGGTCCGGTGGCCAGGTCTTCAGCACCCCAGCACCTCTCAAGCACCATTTGAGTCATCGTGCTGCCATTCATGACGAAACCAATTTTTGGCTGCTCGGAGGTTCTGGAGCGTGAAAGTGGTTTTAAGCGAAGGTCACCTGGCATAGTGCATAGGCATTTATGTGTTCTTACTGCCTGTGGTAATGGACTCTGTGCTGCTTAGGGCATCATACTTGCTGCCTAACTGAATTGTGAGAAAATTCTGCCTGGGAGATCTTCTTATCCAGGATAGCTTGCTGGGATTGAGATAATGTGGGATTTTGAGGATTTATAATCCTTTAGCATGGTGATGTGAGTGACAGCTACAGTTATTCAGCTAATTAATTCCAGGGAAGATCCCTCTACCTAGAGTCGATGATTATGTGGCTTAGAATATTCCTCCCCAAGGCGATGTGGGTAGATATGTAGTCTTGTAAAATGCTGTAGTAGACATACGAAAGTTATTTTTTCATAATGCTTTCTGTGAGTCATATGTGAGTCATTTATCAGAACTGCGAGGCACAATTATAGTGAAATATCCAACACCTACCTGAGCTATCAACATATCAACAGTTGACTGAAACTGAGAATTAGGGAAAAATATATATAATGCCTTATTCTGAAACAGTTATAAGTAATATTGTTGAGTTTTGGGAAAATAGTATTAGTTTAATTTGTTTATTTTTTTGGCAAGAATATCTCTCTCTGTCTGAGGTTTGTTCAAATGTAGTTACATGTTTGGGGCAGTAACAGCTCAGTCCATAACTCTTTACATGTAAGATAGTTAGCTTCTAAAATGGTACTACATGGTACTCTTACAGGGATATGCTTTGTTGTAGGGTTCCTCCAGGTGGACAAACTGAAGAACACTTTATCTGTATGTACCTATACAAATGCACTGTAGTTCTGGACCATCTGATGGAAATTAGGAGGTTAAATTTCACATTCCTTATTTTTTTCCCCTTTAATTTTACTAGTGTTTACTGAAATGACCTTGGAGAGAACACTTCTGATACTTTTGCTACTACCACTCTCTGGTCATTGGCCCATGGACAAATTGCAGCCAGCACTACTGTCGTGAGACTTGTATCAAATCGTTGAACAGATTAAATTAACATTTTTGTCAATTGAAGGCCACAAGGAAGGACGACACAATTTAGATTGCCATTGATTTCAGCAGCCAAGATAGTCGACCCCAATTCTGTTCTAGCTGGCAAAGAAATCATTCACATAGCTGGTCTTGATATCTCAGAACAAACACCGAACCAAACAGGAAGCACAAAAGAGTCGGATGATTAGATTTACCGCTAAAGACTGCATGCAAAATTGCTATTGCAGTTTATAGCACGCTCTGTAATTCACAAATCAGTAGAATGTAATTTATTGATGTTAATATATGTGGTGGACTACATGTCACCTACATGACCATTGATATAAACCTAGATAAATTTTTATAACAGTTTATTCCAATAGGCATCAGACTGCCTTTTTTTTTTTTTTTTAAATATGATGTTAAGTTGAAATATATTTTAGGTGTCATGAATTCCACCTTTCAGTAAGTAGTATGGTTGTAAGCACTACTTTCATGGTGTTTTGTTTAGGGTTCACATCATGTTTTGTTGTTTACAATCCCATATGCTTTTGTGTCTCCATCCCTGTCCTGCCACTGGTCTGCTACCCAACTGTGTTCACCTGTTCTGTGTTTAGTCCTTGATTAGTTTGACTATGTATACCCTGCTGTCTCTTTTGCCTCTTATTGCGAAGACTTATTTCCATTAAGCCAAAAACGCCTTAATTTCTAGGTCTCTGTTAGTATTTGCTGGTTTTGACTCTGGCCGATGATGGAGTATTCTAGGGCTATCCTAGGACTTGTATAGGTTTCATGTAGCCTTATGAACATGTCTGTTAAGTATAGTGTTACTCGAATATCTATAGAAAAGTAACTGTAATCTAATTATTTTCAAATCCTTCTCAGGTGACTGGTACTCCTCATTGTATTTCTACTTTTCTACTTTACTTCTAATGAATATATTTGAATACGTTTTTATACTTGAGTTGTTTTTTTTTGTTGTTATTTTTTTTTTTTTTTTTAATTGCTTTCTTAGTTTATATCGATTGTCTTACTCTTACTCTAATGACATCTACTGGCTTGGTCCAAATGATATCTCATTGTACTTGTACAGTGACATCTTATTTGATCTTATCTTCATTTTATAATCAGATTGCATGGTCCAGATTACATGTTTATGTGGTAATTGATTTGATATCTGGTGTTAGATGTGTGGTAGAAGCGAACACATTCTCATTTGGAATAATGAATACTGGATAAACAAACAAACAAATAAATAAACTGGGGGAAAAAAGTAATCAGTGTTATAGTCCAACATTTTTATTTTAAAGGCAATTGTGAAATTTTATTATATTTCATAACTGTTTAAACAATACAGTTGCCTCAAACGTTGAAACCTTCTTGAGTTTCTGATTTGATTCTATTCACAACAGCAGAGACAATTGAGTGAGCCGACAAGATCTTGAGAACAAGATGTCAGAACATCCGTTCATTATTTTGTCGGAAAACGGCATTATGACTGACCTTTTCGTTCGATTAGAAGATCAGTACTGACTCCTTCCCTTGAGGCACATTTATAAAACTTCCAGAGCTAGAAGGATCTTGGTTCCATCCATCAGTCTGCTGATTTATCTGTTGTCAATTACCATGTTTCATCGTGCACGCATGAATAATTTATGAGCATGCAACTCCTTAATCTCGTTTCCGTCGTCCATGTATATTCCGCTGATTTACAAATAAAGTGCTGAACATTTTGGAGTTATTAACCTTCAGTACGGGTCACATGCAAATAGTACACAACAAGGTATTCAAAGAAAATTTGTCAAGTTACATAAAATTCCGTGTTTACAAAGCGACTAACAGGACCGAATGGCGACAACTGTTGCCTTTTAATGCTTGACTATTAATGCTTAGTTTATAGCTTCAAATAAGAGATCTCTACATTGTTTTTTTCCCATAGTGTTGCTTCACATTACCACTTTTTACTAGCACCATGGATGCTGAACAGATGTGAAGCATGAATAATAAACAGACTCATCTCTGTCCATTTTTTTTGTTTTCCTCATCGATTTTTTTTTTTTTTAAACATGTTGAGCTGTGAGCTGCCTTAAGCATGCCTTGTTTTCAACCAGCCCCAAAGGACCCACGTCACACCCGTCTTTGTCTCACTCCACTGGTTTCCTGTAGCTGCCCGCATCAAATCCAAGGCCTTGATGCTACATATAAGACCTTGTCTGGGACAGCAACCCCTACCTCAGCATCCCCTACCTCGGTTTATGTTCTGCAATCCGTCAATGACCGACGCCTGGTAGTGCCTACTCAGCAAGGTATAAGATCCCTTTCCAGAACCTTCAACCTGACTGTCCCCCAGCAGTGGAATGAACTTCCAGCCTCAATCCGGACAGCAGAATCTGTCACTATCTTCAAAAAATGGCTAAAGACCTGCCTCTTCCATGAACACGTAACTAACCCCTAACTTGTCCCCACTCAAAAAAAAAGTCGCTTTGCTTGTATTTCCTCATTTATAAGTTGCTTTGGATACAAGCATATGCTAAATGAATAAATGTAAATAATTTACATAAATGCATATGACTGGATAAACCGCAACAGAGGATCCTTATTGTGACAGCAAAGTTTACACAAGATTTTTTCCAAGTTAGGCCCACATACATTACATTATATGGAAAAATCCTGGCAAAATATGATGAAAGTGGGATTATTCAACCCTACATGTATAAACCAACTTACTGAATTACAAAATGATCACAGAAGGCTATGCTAGATTTTATTAGCTAGATAAGCTTTTACTTGCTAGCTTGCTCAGATGCTAATAGACTGTTCAAGTATGAACTCGTTCTAGTTTTAATCAAAGCTGTTTTTTTTACTAGGGATGAATGACATCAAGAGTGTGATTGGTGAGAGCAAAGATTATGCAAGTTAGCCCCGCCCACTTTATAATATATCGAAAAACCCAGACAACATGTGGTGTTGGATTGTTCAACCCTATATGTATAGATCAATTTACTGAATTATAAAATTATCACAGTAGGCTATGCTAGATTTGGTTAGCCTTGATAACAGCTATGTGGGTGGAACTATCAACATCAACTATGGGATTGGTGAGGGCAAAGTTTATGCAAGATTTACCCTAGGTAGCCCCGCCCACTGACCCTAACCCTGGCAAAATACATGTATACAAATTATTCAAATGTTGTACTGCATATTGTGGCCAACAAAACCACTCTAAATGAGCCTGATTTATATGAACCATTATAAAATTATTAGTACTCATATGTTTTCTTATGAGTTTGTATAAAATCCATTCACTCTCACACCACTGAGTTTGTACAGATTTGGTGCGAGATTGACTCGAGCAGGAAAGAAATGTGGAGTGAAAATTGCATTCAGCAGAGCAAGTGAGACATTTCACACCACAGACATACAGAGGAAGCCAGTATTCCCATGATTCTTTGCTCTGTGAGTCATTTGCACAGTGTCGCTGTCTGCACTGAGAGAACAGAGGGCTGCTTTGAAGACAAGAGTTTTCCTTTGAAGGCCTGTGTGTGTGTGTGTGTCTGTGATAGTACGCTGGGCCTCTCCTGGTCAGTACGACTGTGAGAAATACTGTGCAGGGAAGTTGGTGTGAGTGAGACTGAGACAGATGAGATATGACTTATAAGATGAAATGAGATGAGATTTGGAGGTGTTGAATTTGCTCGGATACCGTCACAGCATGTTTAGAAGCTTTTACACACAGGCTGAATGGAGTGTGTGTTTTTGTGTGTGAATGATCACAGATTTCTTCTAGTAAGAAAATATTCTATAGCTGTTTTTTTCAAAGTGCACTGCAATTCTCAAGCACACAACCTTATTTTTGGTGTGAGATAATATTTAACTATGTTTACACAAAATTGGCCACTGAGGCACTTGACTTTGACACTTGAGTTTGTGATCCAATTTCAACCAGACTTATTCATCAAAATGAAGTTCATAAAAAAAATATCTGGAAACATGATTCTGATATTCAACAGCAATTTCTTTTCACTTCTGAAAACCAAACTCTGAGTTTGAACCGAATTCTGAGAGTGTTTTCAAAATCTGAAGGAATTTTGCTTTGGAATAACGATAGCTTGGAACTTGGGTATGAAAATCACACCATATTAAGCTGATCACACTGATCACATGATCACATATTTGTAATGATATCACATAGTACAGCTACGGGATGCCATGAAGACCAATATGTGGTATGTGACATTGGATCAAGGTGGGTTTTGTTTTGTTTTTTCACACTAGGCTACCAAAATGTATAAAGTGAAAAAAGAAAAAAAAAAAAAAAAAGGTTAGCTTTTGATATTGAGTAAGTGTTCATTATCAACGTCACATCAGATGGACTGAAAACAAGTGATAGTTGTTAAGGATTTGGGTCCTCTACACTACTACAGTTTATTAAATAAGACATTTTAGCAATCCTGCGTTCTTTTGATGCTTTGGTAGCATGAAAAAATGTTATTATTGGCAGCGAACGTACACATATGCTGTGAGGACTTGCATATAGAATATCTATAAATAGATAAACACTCAAGAGATCTAAGTGAAATTGTAAAAAAAAGTCATGTGGCTGTAATTCCAAATCAAGTACGAAATCCCCAAAAGCACAGTGTGTGTATAATGTCTAAATGGCGTCTCTAGGTTGGCTGACATTTTTGTAACATTATTTGATGTTTATATTATGTATATATAATGTTGTAGAAATAGTTAAATACATAGCCTGTTCATGCATGTCAGAATAATTCTTATTAGAAGAAAAAGTTCATTAATATATACAAGTATATTAAGTACATTTAACCAAATACACTACAAAAGATTTAAAGATGCCAAGAAAATCATTTTGGTTTACTTTTATTTCACTGGAAATAGGGTTATGGAACCTCTAATATATATTTCTAGAATATATTTTTAGAAATATACTAAATATTCAGGTCTATTTGTTTATTAGGAGATTTTTTGTCCAGTATACAGTATATTTTATAAGCAATATCACATTTAAAGAAAAGAAGTCAGACCCCCAGTACTCAACTTGACTTAGTGAATCTAACCAGTGAACCAAAGACAGAACGATTTGTCGGTTTTTAAAAGCAGCTCCCAGTGGTGTGGTGGTAAAGCGTTCGGCTTGTGGTTAGAAGCGTTTAAATCCTGACGATGCCGCAACAAGTCGACCTGTTTCACACAAGATCCAATAGCTTCCTGCCACAAAGGAAGCAGTCTCAACCTTCCATCCTGGAAGTGACAGATCATTTCAATTTTTGCCCCAATTAATTCCAAAGGAAATATAAAACTAGCACATGTATAAGGAACAGAACATTAAGGGAGTGCTCTTACAGGAGTATAATACACAGTATGTGCCTGAACACAAAAGCCAGCTGTGGTTCCATGGATTAAGAATTAAGACACAACTAATTGGCTTTCTAAATGTTTCATAGTAATTTCACATTAATGAGAAATCCAACATAGAACTAGTGGCAATGTTTGTAGAAACATTGCAATCAAAGTCCCAGAATGCAATGCAGCTATATGACTCTGTTGCGCTAATTCACACCAGAGACTCAGTTTGGCTAGTTAGCGATCTATGAGTTGAGTGTTGTGGTGTTGATGGTGGTATTAGCGTGACAGTTGGAAGCTGATCTGTTTGAGCAGAGTGTACAGATGAGGAGGTGATAGAGCTGGACAGACTAAAGCACTAAAGTGCCGCTGTATCGCTTACTTTCGGTAGATTACTGTAGCGAGGATTAATGCTGCATTTGACTAAAGGTTGTAACTTGTAATTTCTGATCTAGGAAAAAACCAAAGAAAACACCACCTCAACTCAGAAGGCCTACTCAGGAACTTGGGATGGTCTCCTCAACTCCAAGTTCCTCAGAGTTCAACAAGTGGCATTAAATCAATATGGCTGCACCCAGCATTAGCAGTAAACAAAGTAGCACTTCTTACCTTTAAATGAGTTATACTGTATATACAAGTATTTGCTTTAGATCAATCAACCTACAGACATATTCGCTTGTTAAATCTGTAACACTGACTCTACAGTTTGCTGTTCTGATGAGGTAAATATACAGCACTCATTACAATTAGCTGGCTAGCTTGTTGCTAACAAAAGTCAAACATGGAAGCATCCATGTTTTTCCCCCCACTTTGTAGCTCGAATGTACAGAGGTCAAAAATGCCATCATTCCGAGCTCCGACTTCCCACTTCCGAGGCAAGTCGAATGCAGCAAAATTCCCACTGCAGCACTATCAGCAGGTGGTCCAACAGCATTGTGGGTAATGTAGGAAACTGTTAACCAAAATCAAAGAAGTTTAAACCAAAAAAGATGATACATTAATTATAAATACTGACATGAAAATCATTAAGGGTGGATGTTAAGTAAGACGTTGAAGACCAAAGGCACAGTCAAAGTCTATTGCTCCTACAGTACACTGTAACCCTCATAACCGATTTCAAAAAAAGTACATTTTTTAAAACGCTGACAGTCCGAAAACTCTGTTACCCAAGGGCGAGCAGGTGATCCTGTTATCAATATATTTCTCAAGATGACAGCTTGAGGATTGTATCGCCCCTACCACACATATCATTTCCTTTATATCAAAGGATACAAAGTCCTTTAGGCGGGGCGGAGACCACGGACCACACTCATCGATTTCACATGAGCAAGGTCACTTTGAAATTTCTGTGCTGTCACTTTCTTGCAATATTGTCAGACACTGCTGATATTACACCCAGAACCACATGCCTGCACTTGATATCCGGGCTCATGAGATTATCATGAAGAGTACACACTCTACGATGAGTGTTAATCCATCATAGTGACACATCCATCATATCAAAGCTGGGGTTTGTGTAGCACATCGCCATATTCTGAGCGGGTCACAAAATATTTAACACTTATACGGATATGAACCAATTGCAAGTTCTCATGTAACCTATAAGAATTCCACAGTGATTTCTTTCAATTTCCTGTGAAATGAAACTTATTATGATATTTCATTTTGCATCACTAAAAGCGCCGTGCTACTTGGTTGGTAGCTGGTAGCTACTAATATTCCCGTTGCCAATATCCTAGTGGTTGCCATGGTTTTCCATAGCTGTCATGGCCATGCCATGCTAAAGTCTACAATCTTTTTTAGCTCTCTTGTGAGCCACAGAACAACCAAGAGGACAGTTATGCAATTACCAAAGAGCATTTATGTATATACATACATACAGATATCTTAGAGGGCAAGACACTACAGGTAGAAACCCCATTTTTAGTCGGATTTTTTTTTTTTTTTTTTTTTTTTTTTTTTTTACAGCTTTCTGGCCGAATTACATCTATACCATATTTCTTAAAGTGTAGTGATTAAATATAAAAACTCAACAGAAAAAAAGATTATTTGACTGGCTGTCCACTTCTGACCACCGCACTTTTAGAAGGCTTTAAGTCCCGCCCACTTCACACTACGTAAGTCGTGTGACGTACATATATATTCTGTCATTGTTATTACATTCTTATTTTACATTCCCTTACAGAAGAATTTTCCAAAATGTTGATTATTTTTGGTTTTGTCTTAGTTTTGTATGCAAAAAATATTATTTTGGTGTTTACATGGTATTTTCTTGATTAAATAATAGAGAAATGATTTTTCAACATTTTTTTAAATAAAAAATATTTATCTCAAGACCGTGTTCACATTGAAATAAAGATTTAAATTCTTAGAACACCAAAAGATTAGATTTTTGGTTTTATTAAGTGTGCAAATTTAATAGGAATATTTAAAAAATATTTAATTGCATAAATTTATTTTTTTTTAAATATCCTATTCACTTGTCATATCTTGACATTGTGTTTTGGATTTCACAAAAAGTTTCTAATAGGCTGAAATGTGGATTGCTCGAAATCTACTTTTCTCTCCACTCTTTTTTTTTAATAACATTTTTGACATGTGATACGCTGTTACTGGACTAAAATTAGGATATAGATTTGGTTCAGGTGATGCAAAAGGAGCTCCAGAACTCACAATCCTTCAGCATCAGTTGCCTCCATTACCCTGACTGGCCCTGATGCCTCTTTATCGCTATAAATGGCTGCTGAACGCCACCATGAGCAGACTTCCTCATTAAACAGTGACTCAGGCATTGTGCTGTCTGGAGCTGATGTTGTTTTTAAGTGAAGTAAACAGCCTTCATCTCGTTCTCGGGGTCAGACCGAGTCCACTCTGCCAGTGCCATTATACAGCTTCAACGTCTCTTCTGTCTCTTCATGGCGTGACCTCATCCACAGTAAAAGCTTATTAGCATTAAGAGACAGAGCTCGTCCGTCGTGTTATATGGGCATGGTGCACGTCTGTTTCTGTTTATTGTTTTCTGTTATCTTTGAACAGCTTGCCTTCAGTCTTATATCTGACTAATCATCCACCATCGCCACTGTTTCAACATTAGCGATCAGAGCCAGAGTTAAAAAACGTATAACGTCTGTCTTAAATCGTCTTAGCGTGATTGTGATAAGCAGTACCGTTTTCCCTTCAGTTCATTTTCTCCATGTGGTTTCCATATCTTATTAACTTTGAGAGAGACTGGTAGAGGAACTGTTTATAATTGCTACATAAGTCAGAACAATAACTAATTTGCTTTGACGAATGAATTTATTTTTTTTTTTAATAAATGCTTGTTCTCATTTCTGTAGCAGCAACTAACATAGGGACTTGTATGGCAGACACTCCACATGTTTTCAACTTAATAATAAACTGATTACAAAAACATGTTAAAATCCTCTAATCATTGTTATGAAGATTTCTAATTAACATTTATGGAAGGAGTCTCCAGTGTCAGTGATCTGTAAGAGTTGGTAAGTTTTCCCTCATGTGAAAGTCTTCAAGATGGAGGGCTCTGGTTTCTTAGTATCATGACAATATGTGCGTGTGTGTGTGTTTTATCTTCAAGAAAGAATGATGAGTAAGTGGTTGTTTATAGCTGCTATAACGTAAGTGATAGCAGGAATTAACTTGTTTTACGTGATTGGATGCGTAAGTGTTATTTTTTTAATAAAAAGGCAAGGTTAAATGCTTGTTGTATAAGAGGAATAAACCACACAGGGATGTGCTGTTCTAGGAAAGTAATCGTATATGTGTACGTCTCCTTGTTATCTTTTTGAGTAATTCCTGAGCATCAGTGATGCGAGTGAAAGTGAAAAACATAACATCTGTTTTAAATTATTTTATGGCTTGTTGTCCAAAAAAAGCGTCACACTTAACTTGATTCTGATAACCACTCCTTTTTTTCCCCCATTCATTTCATCTCTTCATCCGAGATTGCTCCATAAGCTGTGACAGCATGGGCTTGAAAATGCATGGAGGGAGTCTCAAAGCATGTAATAATGCGATGGCATTTCTGTTCACAAGTCATTGAACACAAATTTGCATTGTGTTTGCTATCCTTGGCCCTCTGCCTTATTGGTCTGTCAGCCATCTATCGCTTACTTAAATCATCTCGTGACATTTTGCAATAGAAAAACACTGCCACTGAACCGTCACGGTTTAACTGGAGAATTTGCCTCACACATAACATTTACAGGTCATACCATTATCTGAGAAATACTCGCCTGGTATACATATGAGGTGGGACCATTAATATGTATGTAAATTTTACGTGGGAAGGTGAACATGGTGTGCTTTTAAAGCTTCAAAACCAACCAGTGACATGTAAGAGTACACTTTGTTTCTCAGAGTGTAGCTTAACATAGCACCCCGGCTAAACAAGAGTCCAATGCTAGTGGAAAGATGTCCAACTGCAGGGCTTGGAGCCCATCCGTGCATGATAGAGCCATCTGTTTCAATGGACTGTTAACAGAAAAGGCCTGCTGCTGCTTCTCCTCTCCACCCACAATGCACCACATGAAGTATGGCACATGAGATACGGAATATTATACCACAGCGATGCCGAATTCTCCGTTCTGATTAGTCAGAAGATGTTGATTTTCTATAAATTTTCTATGCATTATTTAACAAACATTGCCAAAGATGTTTATTTTAACACGTATGGAAGGAGTCTCCAGTGTCAGTGCTTTGTAATAAGTTTTCCAACAAGGGAAACTCTTCAAGGCTTAGGAACTTAGGAATGTAAAAGTGTAACGTGTTATTCTTTACTGAATAAACATTGTAATTGTGGCAGATAGCTGTGGTGTAAGAGGAATAAAAGACTCCGGGACATGGCGTTATTTAAAAATAATCAACTTCGGAGTAATAACAGTAACTGTACTTCATTTCCAGCTAGCTATCATGCACAAATCTGGCAAGAATTTTGAGAGAATACCTCCCAAAATCGTCTTTAATCCGAATCAGCTAGTCAGCATAAGAAATGGCAGGATTTCTGAGAGGACTATTAATAATTAGTGTTCATAACCTAATATGTAATGCTTTCTAGCTAACATGAAGATATCTGAGAGAATATTTCCTTTTTCTAGGGTGTGTCTTTTCTCTTCCCGCTCAGTGACACGCCCGTCCGTCACAATCCTTGACGGGTTTGCTAACACATAAATCTGATTGCTTACTACAGCGTTTGTTATTGTCAATGCTCTGTCCCTGGCTTAAACATGTATCGAATGACAATTTCCATCCTGTCCATCGTTCTGATACTCACTGCCATCACCCCTGGATTATTTAAAAATAAGCCTGCTCTCTTTTTTTGGCACTTCCTGTTTGAGGTCATCGAATATGATCAGGCTAGAGTGTAGCATCCATGTTGAATATTTCATGATCTAGTAAGAGGTGAGAGTTTTATATATATATATATATATATATATATATATATATATATATATATATATATATATATATATATATATATAACACTCATCTTTCTCTCTCTCTCTCTATATATATATATATATATATATATAAAACTCAAGCTGCTGCCAAAACTCTGTGATGTACATCGTAAGTTTACGTGTGGCTGTAAACTGACACTTTTTTCTCTTTAATCTCCTCTCTCCTCATCTCCACCATTCCTCCAACACCCCCCCCCCCCTTCTTCTTCCTCTTGTTCACTCTCAGGGAAAGCAACAAGGGTGAAGCACACAATAAGTGCTGTATCAGTAACTTCTCTACATTTTTATTTTTAAACCTCAGTATAATGACTTCCTTTTATCTCCAGATAACAAAGTTGTTTTGGCGAAGCTCAGATCAGCAGCTCGGGCTGCGCTGTGCCATGTACATGAATAAGACTAAGAGTTCATAATAGCTAGATAATGAACTAACAGTTTCTGGGTGGTTCGTTCCACAGCGAGGTGATGGCTGGGAAAATTAAACCGTTGTTATCTCACTAATTTCTATTAACAGGCAATGATTTAAGAAGATGTTAGAGCTTTAAATGGGCTTCTTTTGGCCAGAGCTAATCTTTAAGTTCACAAAAAGATTTTGTCTTGAGATCAGAAGAAAAATAAGTTGGAGAATGGGAAATAAATGAATAAATAATTATTACCAACTCTTCTGGGCAAGCATGTCCAAAGGAATATATGAAATATAGGAAGCTTTAGTGTTCTAAATTTATTATTTAGGGGTATATTAGGTAATAATTTGGACTTGCAAATTTCAAGTAATATTACAGCATAAAAGCATAGTTAAAAAAAAGTTATGTTGGAGGGTCATGTGACATTAGCCTTGTGATTGGTGAAAGGTGAAGTTGTGTATGATTAGCTCCATCCACTTTCCAGGCAGAAATTGAAGTAAAGTACACATAGATGCTAATGAAGTTTAGACCAATGTAAACAGATTAAAATTTTTTTTTTCCTTTTTTTTTTGGAAATAAATGTTCGACATAGATTGATCAGGACACCAATGATATTTCATATTCCAAATATTCCACATGTTGCTGTGACATAATCTGGACTTGCTTAGAAAAATAATAATAATAATAATAATAATAATAATAAAAATCGTCATGCTAGGCTCTGTGCTCTTGATCTCGAGTAGTTTACAAGTGAGAGAAATCAGACATGTGGGATGGATTTCAATCACAGCTCTGGTAAATCATTCATTCCTAATGGAAGTCTGAAAAACGGTCATGAATATATAACGAGGGGGGCATAAATCAAATCTCTGTGCGGCTACGTGTGCAGACGTCGGCGCGTTTTCAATCACTGCAGTCTTAAGGGCCGTAATCTTTGATATTCAGAGTACCCAGACGTGGAGGGGAAAAAACATGGATGACAATCTCGGAGAGAGATCTGCGCTGTTTATTCAGATGGGTTGAATATTGCGCTGTCCTGTGGGTGCGACACTCACTCCCCGTGACTCTCATTTTTATACCGCAGCAATGCTCTGAGTGATGAAATGTGGTGCAACTGAGGCCTGTTAAACAGTAATGACAGCTAAACGTGGTGAGGTTACACAGATTAGGTGTCACAGGCAGTGCACTCACATGTATATAATGTGTGTAAGTGTTTACATTTACTCGTCTGCCAGATGCTTTTATTCAGAGCCACTCACCAGAGAGAAAGAATCAAATCACACAGGATAAGCAGGTGACAGTTCTGTAGAAGAAAACAGCGGTGCTGTGACAGACAGGACGTTCAGCTCACGAGCACAGAACCTTAACACCGAGTTCTCATGGCATGAGAAGAGCCGGGGGAAATGTAACAAATTATACTGCACTTAAATCTAATGCTACACAGGCAGACGGATGGATGGATGGATGGATGGATGGATGGATGGGCATATAATATATAGGTAGATGGATGATAGATAAACAGACAGACAGTAGGTGTGTGGATGGATAGATGGATGGATGGATGGACAGATAGACAGACAGACAGAAGGTGGATGGATGGATGGATGGATGGATGGACAGATAGACAGACAGAAGGTGGATGGATGGATGGATGGATGGACAGATAGACAGACAGAAGGTGGATGGATAGATGAATGGATGGATGGATGGATAGACGGACAGACAGTAGGTGGATGGATGGATAGACAGACAGACAGACAGAAAGAAGATGGATGGATGGATGGATGGATGGATAGACAGATAGACAGACAGACAGTAGGTGGGTAGGTGGATAAATCATGGATGGATGGATGGATGGATAGACAGATAGACAGACAAACAGTAGGTGGGTAGGTGGATAAATCATGGATGGATGGCTAGATGGATGGGCATATGATAGATAGATAGATAGATAGATAGATAGACAGACAGAAGGACAGAAGGTAGGTGGGTGGATGGATGGATGGATGGATGGATATGGACGTGCATATAATATATAGATGGATGGATGACAGACAGATAATTGGACAGATAGATAGACAGATGGATGGATAGATAGATAGGGAGATGAATGGATGGATGGATGGATGGATGGACAGAATTGACCTGCACATAGAGACAGAAAGAGTGTGTGAGTGTGTGTGTGTGTGTGTGTGCTCATGTTCATATTGTTCAGATATTGCATTTTGTGTGTGTGTGTGCGTGCGTGTTCAGGTGGGTGTGTCTGCATAAGCCGAAATGCGTAGACTGATATAGTGTGCGTGTGTGCGTGTGTGTGTGTGTGTGTGTGTGGGTGGGTGGGTGTGTGTGAGTGCGTGCCGCGACTGTACTGCATGTCACCTGCATTGCAGCAGAAGCTAAAATTAGCGCTGTGCGAGAGACAGAGCTGAGAGTCTCTCATCCCTCACATCTGCCCTTTCTGATAACTCTATCCACAAGACAGTTCTCACTGCAAAACACACACACACACACACACACACCTACAACACACATACACTCAGACACACAAACAGAAGCTGCTGATGTGTGTTGCTAAACTCCACATACATTTCAATGTGATTGTGAGGAATATGTGATCACGTGAAAGACATGACAAGGTGCATTCGAACGTGTTACACCCTGAACCTGCACAATTAATCACGCGTGACGACATAAATAAATGAATCGCATGTGTGAATAAATGCGACGTGTACAGAAATCACACGTGAAAATAAAAATGTTACATGTGAAAATGAACGAATCGCATGAGGAGAAAAAAAATCACACATGAAAATTAATGAACCACATGAGAGATTGAATCAATCACATGAAGAAAAAAAAATTATATTTCATTGCATGAGACAATACATGAATCACATATTAAAATAAATAAATCGCATGAGAAAATATACGAATCATATGTGAAAATAAACGAATTGTGTGAAAAATTAATGAATCACATGAGAGAATAAATGAATCGTGTAAAAATCTCGTGTGGAAAACAAATCACGTGAGAATATAAACTTATCATGATGAAAATAAATGAATTGTGTAAATAAATCGTGTCTGAAAGTAAATGAATCACACGAGTAAATAAATGACTCACGGAAACAAAAATCACGTGGGGAAAGTAAATGAATCGTAAATATCAAGTGAAAAAAAATACGAAAATAAAAGAGTCATATGACAAAATTAATTGTGTAAATAAATCGTGCGGAAAATAAATGAATCATAAATTAATCGCATGTGGAAAAATTCATCACAAGGGAATAAATGAATTATGTAACAATCACATATGAGAAGAAAATGAATCATATGATAAATGAGTCATGTGTAAAAATAATTTTGGATTATTCACATGTGAAGTTTGCGCCTTTTGTTTATTATTAATGAATGTGAATGATTAATTATTTGATTATTCATATGTGAAGACTAGAGTCTTTATCAAGTGATATAACATTAGTATGATCTTTCTTTCTTTCTTTATGTATTATAGGCATTACATTGTGACATACTTCACTGAGCTACTCCTCTCTCTGGTAGTGTACAGTACACATTGTGTATGATCAGGACGCAGTGTCTGTGTTTACACGTTCGTAAACAGATACTCAGTCCATTGGCTCGAGGTTGGTGTTTGGCACTGGCAGCACATATTCCACTACATTAATCCCACAGGTAATGGTGCTCGCTGCCATCTTTCTCTCCATTTTTGGCAGTGTGCGTGACATGATTTAAAGAGAGTGACTGTGGTGTGACGCCAAATAGCTCTGCTGACCCGGCGCTGGTTCCGTCGCTCAATCAATCACTTATAAAGCTACGCAGTTAGCACTGGTTAGCATTACAGAATAGTTGAATACTCGTGACAGCCTGTATCCTCATAAGAAGGCATGAGGCATGCTGTTATGAGAAAATAATCAACGCTTGGGTGGTGTGATGAAGCAGCGTCACTGTTAACACCCCAAAGTTAATTGTTTTGCTATAACAGCACGTCATGAAGTGTTTTATTCTTGTTACCCATCGGTAATTTTTCAACACTTACACTTTTTAATTTATGAACATAGCTTTTATTCATTTATAGTTACATTTAATGTTGTGGAACAACCATAAAACAAGATCAGGTTATCAGCTGTTTGTTATAGCAGCTATAAGCAGTCGTTCTCCCACCAGCCTCTGTATTTTCTCTCTCTTAAAGTTAATAAGACAAAAGAATGCAGCTTGTCATTTTACCAATAACTGAAAAGTCCTTAACGCTTTCCCGTGTTGGAAAACTTTAAAATTACAGCTTTATAAAGCGCTAGCACTGGAGACTCCTTCCAAAAAATGTTAAATGCCTATTCACAGAAAACTTCACAATATCAATAATGATGCACAGTTTTTTTTTTTTTTTTTTTATTTTAAAATCCATTTACACTGAGCATCCTTCGTACAAGTCCCTGTGTATGTTGTTACTATAGAAACAAGCAGGTTAATATAAAACTGTGATTTGAACTACTTTCAGAGCTGTAGACCAATCAGAATTGAGTATTCAACATCACTGTGATATAAGCTGTATTACAATATTAATGTCAGATATTATAATGCATTATAACCCTCTAACATTAATAAGTTATATACATAGTGTTATGCTTGTGAATTTGAGGGTTTTCCCTCCTGCACGGAACGCAGCATGCAGCGCTTCGGCGCACGTTTGCGCATATTCGTGTGTGTTAACATTGTCATGTGTGTTTACATGGCCACGTGTGTTTTTGTATTGATTAATGTCCTGTCTCCGCCTTTGTATTGTCATTGGATGTTTCAATCACGTGTCCTTATTGCTCGCACCAGTTTTCAGTTTGATTGGTTGGTACATCATGTTTCTTTGTCCGGGGCAAAGAATCGTTCAGTGTTTCTACACCTGTCTTTACCGGTCCTTTGTTCCGTGATTTTGACTTCCTGTTTTTTTTTTTTAACCTTGTTCTGTTTCTGAGTTTGTGTGTTTTGGATTGCTTGCCATAGCTGTTTGTAGATCACCTGACCTTTGCCTGTTTACTGTTTAAGAGTTTTGGATTTTCACATTTTGGATTTGTCTGCTTGCCTCTCAATAAATACGCTTTTACTGCACTTGCATCCGTCTCCACTCGCCATTACGTGACACTATAGCTGCTGTGCAGTCATAAAGGCAGATGTTAGGCATTATGGGGCAAGTTTTAAATTTTAGCAGTGCATTTATAATACATTATGACTACAGCATTCATACTACAAGTGTTCAAATCTCTGCCTGCTTTGCACCATCGGCTTCTGACGATTAATTATTTTCTTTGATTTCATAACGTAAAATGGTGTTCTTTAATTAATTCCCAAACATGTTTTGTTCAAAGTCAACTCTTCCGAGGTTTCTAGATTGGTTTCAAGTTTGAGTCATGTCACCGTTCTTTAAAAACTGCAAAGGCTGCACTAATTTATTTATATTCCGCTTGTTTACA
This sequence comes from Pangasianodon hypophthalmus, assembly GCF_027358585.1. Classification (NCBI taxonomy): domain Eukaryota; kingdom Metazoa; phylum Chordata; class Actinopteri; order Siluriformes; family Pangasiidae; genus Pangasianodon; species Pangasianodon hypophthalmus. The sequence continues at coordinate 31,683,281 of NC_069712.1, forward strand.
TGAGCCTGCTCTCACGAACCATGACAAAAAAGCAATTATAAAGCTCTCACACCCAAGCAAGCTTGCACTCCCCTGTCCCGTCTCTCCGGCACAATTCACAGAGCCACATGGGTAAATTCTCCCTTCAGATGATCCTCGTTCGCCAGATGAATCATGGATAAGAGACAGGCGTCTGTGTATCTGTAGGGAGATGTCGGAATGCAAAATTAGCATAAAGCACAGGATTCCAATATGCAGCATCAGTTGTGCTTGTTGAACTAATTAGGGCTGGAGTGTAATTTCTAGTTAAATACAAGCTGTAATGTGTGTATATACACTACACATACGCTATTATTACATGCATTATTTAGTAAGACTTAGATTTCAGGGTGTGTTTATCTAATTTACTGTGCATGAATAATCTCCCACGAGGATAGATCCTAAAGCCCGCAAGAATAAAAGTGCTTTTTAATGGGCTACTCATTTTCTTTCTGTCTGGTTGGTCTCTTAGTTTGCCCAGGGAGTTGTTTGTTTGTTTTTTTTTTAAATTGTAACCTGACCAAAACTATGGCTTTGTCACCAATTGATACAATCCTTAGGTATTTTTTAGTGAAATGCCGGCCATGTTAAATAGAATACTAGCCATTTTAAGTAGACTGTCAGCCATTTTAAGTAGAATGTCAGCCATTTTAAGTAGTGTCAGCCATTTTAAGTAGACTGTTAGCCATTTTAAGTAGAATGTCAGCCATTTTAAGTAGACTGTTAGCCATTTTAAGTAGAATGTCAGCCATTTTAAGTAGACTGTCAGCCATTTTAAGTAGACTGTTAGCCATTTTAAGTAGAATGTCAGCCATTTTAAGTAGACTGTCAGCCATTTTAAGTAGACTGTTAGCCATTTTAAGTAGACTGTCAGCCATTTTAAGTAGAATGTCAGCCATTTTATGTAATAGGCCAGGAATTTTTAAGTAGAATGTCAGCCATTTTAAGTAGAATGTCAGCCATTTTAAGTAGTGTCAGCCATTTTAAGTAATAGGCCAGGCATTTTTAAGTAGAATGTCAGCCATTTTAAGTAGAATGTCAGCCATTTTAAGTTGACTGTTAGCCATTTTAAGTAGAATGTCAGCCATTTTAAGTAGACTGTCAGCAATTTTAAGTAATAGGCCAGGCATTTTTAAGTAGAATGTCAGCCATTTTAAGTAGAATGTCAGCCATTTTAAGTAGAATGTCAGCAATTTTAAATAGTGTCAGCCATTTTAAGTAATAGGCCAGGCATTTTTAAGTAGACTATCAGCCATTTTAAGTAGAAGGCCAGCCATTTAAAGTAGAATGTCAGCCATTTTCACATTTTGAAAAATGTTTCTCTTTCTAAGTCCACTCCTGGATGGAGTGTATTCATACACTGCCCTAAAATAACTGCTTAGCACACAGTAGTTAACTTGAGCTATTTATATTTAGTTAGGCCATGTATGCAGGTAGCTATAGATTTAAAGAATTCAGCAGCCAGTATTTATATTTGAACTTTAATGAAAATCGATAATCATCAGGAAAATTTCCCAATTACTGATATGTGAAAAAGGCATATTAAGCCAAATATTTAATATCTTATTTTATGGAGCAGTTATGTAGCTAGATTTTTAAACCACTTCAATGATTGCCCCTAGAAAACTTTGTTAATAGCAAGTTAAAATAAGTTAGTTTATTAGGGTTAATGATTTCACATACTCATGTGTTCAAGCTATAATTTTTGTCCATAACCAGTTTGATAAATGAGGCCCAACGTGTGGCCCAACGTGAATATGTAAGAAGACCAGATGAAGGCAGTAATGGCAGAACTTAATTTCAAGTGCTATCACACTACATCTCACAGAACATCTTGCCCTATAATGACAGATAATAAGAATAATCCAAAAAAAGGTAGCGTAGGAGGGAGCAGCAGGTGAGAAAATAAATTGGAACAGTTTTAGGTCTGAACGTTCTCTCAATTTTTTTTTACCACGGCATATTTCCATGCATCTCTGCTCACTCAGGGAAAAAAAAGAGATGTTATACTAATTGAGGTTCGAACCACAGTAGTTCAAACTCCAGTGGGCACAAAGATGTCGAAAGACATCTTCGCATATGAGACATCTAGATTTTGGCCAGACCGAACGGTTTTCGGTTGTCTTTTCAAGGCAGAATCTTGTAGGTCAAATTAATATCAACCCAAAAGGCACAGATTAAAAGTGGATGTAAAAGAAAAATGGTGGGAATTCATAACAATTCCCACAGTTACAGTATAATAGAGGTTAGAATGAAGGCTAGCAATAGTAGCTTTTCTTACAACTTTGACAGATATTCATGCATAAATAAAATGTGCTTTAAGGCTCTTTGATTCTAGACACTGTTAAAAAAAAATGCAAAACACTTAGTCATAACAGTATAATATTCATAATACCACGATGCTATTGAATTCTCTATTCGTTTTCTAAAACATCAGCTCTGACTGTATAAAACATCTGACTGTAGTTCCAGCTGTGAGGTTTGTATTTCTTATATTATGTTATATGGCGGACACGCCACATAGATGGATTTAAAAAAATATAATCGTTGATATGGTGAAGGAAATGTTTTTTTTTTTTAGCATTTTTGAAGGAGTCTCCAGTGTCAGTGCTTTGTAAAAGTTTTTCGATCACGTGTTGTTCAATAATAATTAGATCATGTTAGCATAGGAAAATGTATCTAATGTAAGAGAATCACTCCATGGCATGCTGACATTGGAAAATAATGAAGTTTGCAATAGTAACAGTAACTCGGCTTCATCACGTCATCTCATCGTTAATGGTTTTCCTGTAACAGCACACCACCAAAGCGTTTTATACCATTTATTCCACAGCAAATTGACAAAAATTACATTTTTCAAGCACAATATGTACTTTTTTAATCTGCTTGGAGTTAATTTTAATATGATGGAACATCCATGAAACACTATTGTCAGAGCTGTTGTTCTAGAAAATGAATCAATGCCTTCTGACCAATCAGATTTCAGGATTCAACTACGCTGTCATATAAATATAATGTAAACTTAACAAAAAGCTTTGACATCGTCTTGAATTATTATGGTACAGTTAATTTTGTACTGTTGTGCCAAAGGTGGAAGATGTTTGAGAAACTTCAAGTGAGATTTCAGTGTAAGATTACATAAGACTTGAGGCTTCTGCTGCCTGAAGTTCGAGTGTCTATCAAGAAAGAAATTGGTGAGGGAGTCTGGTCTGTTCTGAATTCGGAGTGTGGGTCATTGGCACTGACTCGCTCATCTCCGAAACATGAGATTAATGGCACCCTGGTGCCAAGCAGACAGGAGCTCCTTTTGCTCTAATCAAACGTCCCTGCCACAGAGCTATCCCTTCACACACACACACACACACACACACACACACAGACCCCTGGTGAGTGCTGCAGTTAAGATGTCCAGTGTTTAGAGACTTGTCCACTAGCAAGTTTACCCAAGTTTTATTAAAAAAAAAAGAAAAAGAGCAACATCTCAATTGGAGTTCCAAAGAAACTGGGTTCACACTGTCTTTCTGTTCATCAGCTCCTGTCAAAGTGCAGAAAGTGGTAACTGACACACTCACGAGTCTGCTGGGACTGAAAAGAGACTCCTGGCAGGAGATAGTATGAAGGCTCTTAAGGGTAGCTAGCCAAAGGTGCTTGACTGATGATAATAAGGTGCATGTGGCATTTACCTCATTGTTTCCTCCCACCTTCTCAACCCTCTTAAAACACAGTTATCTCAACACATGTATTATATTCATTTCTGCTCAGAGATGCTAGAAACCAGCAGGAAAATTCTGTCACAAGTGCAGGCTCGAGGCTCTCGGTGTCTAGCGACTGCTTCCACAAGGATATTTTGGGACCTGTAGAAAATTATAGGATATTACACGAAGGTCTCAATTAATGTACCCTCTTTGGGTTGTCCCTTTGGGGGAATCATTAAAGGTGCAATAGGGGATTCCAAGTAGAACTCATTTATGAAGCTAAGGACACTGTACCTAGAAGTTTTAATGCGGTGGTTCTCAAATTAGCGCTCAGAGCCACGTTTGTGCTCTATCCCAACTCACAACTCAAGAACAGAGTAAAAACGTGGACATCTGAGGACTGCTTCGAGAACCACTGCATTAAAAAACCACCTTAAAGATAGTTAGTGGTTCTTAGCTTCCTAAAGAAGATGTACTTGGAAACTTCTATCGTTACGTTAAGGATTTCCCCCAGAGGAACAAACTGCTGGGTGCTAATTGATACTTTATCCTATAATTTTCGACTGATACCAAAATGTCTTGTGAAAGCAAATTTTTTCTTTTTTTTTTTTGAGAGTGAAGTTTATGTTAAAATAATAATTTCCAAATCTATCTTTAAAAAAACACAACATTTGTGCTCCACAATGTTAAATGTAACTATAAATGGACAAAAGCACATCACAATAAAAGTTCTAATTGTCAGAAAATTGCTGTGCTATAAGAAAATAAAACACCGTCTTGTTATGGGGGAAAATAAATGCTGTCGTTTCTCTTTTCCGGTTGTTTCTATGAGCTAGTATGCTAGCCAAGATAGCATTGTGGTAGCCATATGTGCTTTTTTTTTCTTTTTTTTTTTTTTTTTTTTTTTTGGAGACCAAACAGTATGTCTGTTCTATTTATTTATTTATTTATTTATTTATTGATTTATTGATTGATTGATTGATTGATTGATTGTCCAATACTACCTCTCCAATATCTTTCTTTATATGAATTGTCCTGTACAGGAAATTTCATATAAAGAAAAACATCTGTGAAATGCAAACAAATAGCCTGGACATGAAATCTGATTTTCCCAGGTGTCCAGGCTACTGATTTGTCCAGCCCTTGGATATCAGGCTGACAGCATGACACGGTTAATGTCGTAATGAATCGTCCCTCTTTCAGGGAAAGTCAACGTCCTTGTCGTTGAGCTGTGAATAAGAGAAGGATGATGGAGAGAACAGCCCATGTGAATGACATTTCTATTTTACACACAAGTGTGATTGAGAAATCGATGGGAAATCATGGGAAGTAGATGACATCCTGTTCTGTAAAAAAAAAAAAAAAAAAAAGGATGGGACTGAGATAGGGGACTGATTCTTACCCTGCTTCTGTCAACTCATGCAGTTACTTACATAAGTATTCAAACCTTGAAAAATATCCACATATTGTAGGCTATATTGGGGCTATATGTCATGAATTTACACGAAACAGCCCATATTATTCAAATGGAGGTAAGACTAATGCCTTTATATGCCTTTATAATGACTAATAACTTTTCCACTGTCTTTTGGTGGATGGCTTCCTCTAAGCAGAGTTGTAGCTGTGCCATATTCTTTCTGTTTTTGAATCATGGATTTAATGGTGCTCATCCTAATTTCTGTTCCAGGTCGTAACACTACAAAATATAAGTTCAAGAAGGGGTGAATAGTTGTGTATGCTGCTGTATGATTTAATCCTTATGTTCTCTTACATATTTGAAATGGAAATGCATTGTTATACTTGTAGTAAAAATCCATTTTAGTAAATTTTCGAATTAAATAAAAGCACAAACCCCACTTGAGAAAAGGCGAGGTATAATTAGTTAACCTTTATATCTTTTTCTCTTGCGCCAACTTAAATCTCAGGGGACAGCGGTGAATGACTCAATACGAGAAAATGACCTTTGATTAAAGACAACTGACCTCTCTTTCTCTCTCTTTCTCCCACTAACTACTGCGGCTCACCAAGCTGCTTTCAGAATCAATCCCAATTAAAGCACAAGTGTTAGGTTTACCAAATTAGCTTATTAGCACAACCAAGCTTGTGGGAACTGATTTCATATGCACTGCACAGTGGTAAGAGTGAATCTGAGTATAAACTATTTTGCTACCTTTACAAGCTACTGATCTATCCACTCCAACAACCTCCAAACCTCCAAAATTTGTCCAGTCTAAATTAGAGGTAAATGACACTGCTGGTTTGTTGCATATTTGGTCCAATTTTGGTTCTTGTACTAGACCAGGAAAAAGAAATTTGGAGGAGCATGTGAGAAGGGGCGGGGCTTTTCTTATGTACGAGTTTCATGGTTTGCCATGTAGTGCCATTGGTGAACATAGTTGGGGAATATCCGTCACATTTTGTCAATTCCGTAATGGGCCACAATAGGTAGTATACTAACAATATACCTTAGCAGCCACAAAATACCCATAATCCACTGAGGAATACGGTGAGCTAAAACGGTATGGTCCATCCATTTCTAATTAAGCAATATCACACGAGCAAGAGTGCAGTTATACTGAATATTATGGCTGTGATTCGGCATAGGCACAAGCTCTCAGGCTGAGTGCTGTAGGTAATTCGGCTGTAGGCATGTGGAAATTAGATAAGTCCGAATGCCCTCAGAATTTAGTTAATTCCACCAGCGGTAAAAGAATAGTTTTGAAACAAACAGGAAGATATAGACAAACCTGAGATTTATGATTATGGTTAGGCAAGTGTTCATTTGCATGCTTGTTCTTAGGATATAAGTAGATTGGCCATGCCCACCACTGCAGGATTTTGCTAATGGCGTAATTAGCATTTCTCTCGGTAAGTACGCCCTATAATTGGCTACGTGTGGTAGTCAACGAAAGGGATAGGTGGAGAGTCCATGTGCCTGGTTCATGTTGTGGTTACCATGGAAACATTGCCTTTTCATTTATAATTTCCAGCTTTGATTTTGGTCCTTCTGTTGGTTTGAGAAGTGTTAATACTGAATAACTACCTCATTTCTAGCTTCCTGCATGACAGAAAGTCCTAAAGATGTATGGAACGTGTTATACAACTAACTAATAAATGTTACCCAAACACAAGGGTAACTAATAACCAATTATGAAAATCATATCAATAATGTCTCCACCCTCATCAGGTTTATTTCCCTGATTTTTCTCACCTGTTCCTTGTCTCCTCTTGTTGGTTTGTGGATCTGAACCTTTGCAAAGTCTTATTTTCTTTAAAACACACACACACACACACACACACACACACTATGCCTAATAACTATGCCAAGGCACATTTGTGTTGTCTCTCAAACTACAGGGGTACAAGAGTTTAAGATGAAAAGGTTAGTTTGGATAACAAATGTGTAGGTCTCCATCTTGACGAAAGAGAAAACTACTCCACTCATCAGTACCCAGTTTGCATACACTGCACCTGAAATAAGGTATTCTTTCATTTATATTGTGCTCCTGTGTGGCTAAATGAAAGCATTATGACAACGAGGCCTCTTATGCTGCTCTTAACCCCGTAGGGGTGTTCCAATTACAACACTCGTGTGCGTGTGCCAGGGTCAGAGACGCAGGTGCTTCAGCTGGAATAAGTAGGCTTGAGCGGCTGGGCCACTTTCGCTGATTCACTCCCTCTGCAGAATATCAAAACCCACAAACAGCCCATAAAAGTGTAGTGCATGTGAGTGGATGTGAAAATGGATACTTCACTTGGATATACTCACCGGACCACAGACATCAAGCTCAGCCATCAGCAAGGACGCTGATACAGGAGAAGATCCATGTGCCTGCATAATCATATTCATCACGACAAAAATGACACTAGATGCTGGCACTTTCTGTTTGCAAGGCCGACAAATGGAACCCATCTCTGTGCCCCTACAGATAGAGCGAGAGATCTATTACTCTGTTTGGTTTTGTTATTTCTCATGGGTCTAAAAGAAAATCTGTGATTGCAGGGCATGGCTGGCACCAGAGCAAAAAATGTGAAATATGAAGCCAGGGTGAAGCAAAGGTGTAGTTATTGAAGGCATCGAAATAACCCATTGCGTTTGTGTGTGCGTGTGTGTGTTTGTACATGCAATTCCAGCCCACAAAGAAATTATAAGGCTTTGGTTCCGCTCTCTGTGGGATTCTGCTTTTCTACCTTTTCAGAATGTGCCATTTCAGTGCCGGACCACATACAGAGGTGCCAATATTTACAATTTAAATTTAATTTTAAACCAACTTTCATGGTGCTGTGGGAGGTTATTATATGGTGGATTGTAATTGGAAAAACACATTAACAAACCGAAAACACAACAGCAAACCCAAAAAAAAGAAACAACAGAACCAAAAACACAACTGCAAAACTAAAACCACAACAGCAAATGATTAACACAGCACAATCAAAAATACAACAGCAGAACTACCACCACAACAGCAAAAATAAAAAAAACAACAACAGCAAATCAGAACGCACAAAGGCAAATCAGAAAACTCATCAACAATACCTAAATGGCAACAGTGAAACTAAAAACACAATAGCAAGTCAGAAAAAAACAACAAAACCAAATCTGAAATAGTAAAAACACAACAAAAAACAAACAAAACTCAACAAAAAACAGCAGCAAATCAGAAAATACATCAACAAAACCAAAACTGCAATACCAGAAAAAAAAAAACATGAACATTAACACCAAAACCACAACAGCAAAACCAAAAATTTATCAATATTAATACCAAACAGAAAGGGTGGGTCCTTATTCAACATGACATGCTCGTTGCTGATTGGCTACAGCACATGTTAGTCTGAGAGAGCGCCTAAAACGGAGAGATTTTTCCTCATGTTTACCGAGCCCCAAAGACTGGAAATTTTCTTTTAAACAAGCTATTGGAATATAAGGGCAACTTCACCAAATACTACAAAATACTACAAATAAATAAATAAATAAATAAATAAATAACTGATGACACCTTTAATACTGGTATGGAATATTTATGTCGGCGTCCATTTCTGAGCCCCAGTGCATGTGAGTAAATAATGATATTTTTGAGGAAACTTTTTTTGTCTACAGAACACTCTTGTTTTTTCCTGCTCATGCTGTTACTTTAGCTTGTTTTTAGTTCTGCTGATGTTTACGACTTGCACCATTACTTCTGTTTTTTTTTTTTTTTTTTTTAAGCACTGATAGAACCCGAAGAGAGCCCTTGAAATACATCAAGATGAATGGATTTGTTCCTTCCCAGTTGTCCAGTTTGGAAATGCAGTTCTTTGGTCTATTTCTGAAAATGGAAACAATACTGCATGTAGGCGTGTTTCATGACTCACTTGTAATGCCAGTCATTACTTCTCCAGTTTTACTGCTGCTTAAAGATTTCCATTATTTTCTGTAGACTGTGAAACTAGAGGCATGGGTATGATTTTCTAACTGATAATTTATGACAAATTAATAAGAGTTATTTATATATATATATATATATATATATATATATATATATATATATATATATATATATATATATATATATGACCAGTGCAACCTCTGACTAAAGCAGCCTCAGCAGGGACCCGCAGTTCTGAACCCGGCATCTGTTCTAACAGGCCATTGACAGGCAGTCAGCGTTTCTTGCCAACACATAAAGGAGTATTTCATAACCAAATTACAGCTCAGTCAGAGTCGCTAGCTTGTCTAAATGAAAAACAATGCAAGTATTTCTGAGACAGAGCACGCAGGGCCTTTGCAAAGGCTTCTTGAGCAACACTCAGCTCTTTAAATAGATCTAATTAGTTTTGCAGAGGGCAAGAGAACCTGCTGGGGGGTTTATAGGGAGCTCTGTGCTAATGCTAGGTTAGATTTCTATGGCTATAGACAGCATGTCCCCTGTCCACTGCACACTGAGAGCTTGTACCAGTGCTTCTTATAGAGAATGCCATCTGTGCCAGGCAATGCTGGAATTTTCGAGAAGTATCTTTGCATTTATGGGTGTTTTTGTGTTAATTAAGTACTGGAGGTAGTGCAATATGTCTACACTAGTGGAGAATTCTATATATAAAAGGAAAGTAATTATTAAAGTGCTGTTACAGGAAAATATTCACCAATAGGAGTTACTGCTATCACCCTGAAATTGATTATTTATTTCCCGAAGTGTTTTATTCCCCTTATACAACAGCAGATTGCCAGCTATTACATTTTTTTATTTATTAAACAACACCAAATTATAATTTCTGTCGGTTTATAGTTACATTTAATGTTCTGGCACATCTGTAAAACAAGATCTTATCAGTTAGTTTGTTCCCTCACCAGTCACGCACTTGTTCTCTATATTAAAGCTAATAAGACCAAAAAAAATAAAAAGATGCATGTTACCAAGAAACCGCAAAACGTAAACTAATCTGTCCTGAAGACTTTCCAGTGGTAGCAAACTTTAGATTACAGCTTTACATCTGAGTGTTAAAAGTACTGACACCTTCCATGAATGCTTATTACACATGCCATACAAGTCCCTGTGTAAGTTTCAATAGAAATAATAACGTATAAGAATGAGTGCATTCAGATAAACTGTGACTTGTAGCTGCTTTATTGTCTGAGCTGCTGTCACAGAAAATGAATTAACACCATCTGACCAATCAGATTTGAGCATTCAGTGGCACTGTGGTATAAAATTGTTGTGCTTTAGCCATTTGGTTTTCTGTCCTTCCTTCATTTGCAGTTTTGTAAACAGTGGCTTGATGCTAAAATTTGATGTCAAATTGCACATTGATCGGGGCGGACAATTCCAAGTTCCTGCACAATTTAATGATGCTCCACTTCTGCCACACTCACTAAACCCGGTAATTAACTGAACAGTTCAATAAGACACATTTAAGAAGAGAAATCACCAAATTGCAGCCCTTCAGGACAAAAGTTTTGGCAGAGATCCATCCAAATCCCTGCTTCTAGTCTGGAGTGTGTGTCTGAATGTGTTGCTTTACACAACTCACCACTAATGTCAGTCATTATGTCCACATTTATTTTTGCTTTGGTCGTGAAGCGAGCGTGATTAAAGCATTACTGGCAGCTCTAGTTAAGAATCCATTCCAGATTATGAAGGCTGGCCTGCAGCTATTGGTTTGATTTTAGCCGATAATTTAAAATAAATCACTTCGGGTAGAACATCTGTCAAATGATATGTTGCCATATAATGATCCCCTTATGTTGATTTAATACAGTGGGAATAGAATATTGCTCTTGGGATGGTAGCTACAAGGGGAAAAAAAGGTTTAGTTCAGTAGTTTGAGGGGTTATTAATTCAGATTGTGCATCTGTAGGAACACTTAAAGGATGAATGTAGAACCTTACAACAGAGAAGGTTCTGACTTGAATCCCCTTTAAAGAGTACATTCAGACTTGATTTCTGTTCTGATTCTGATTTAAATGAGAAAAATGAGAGGTGGAGTACATTTCTGTAAATAAACCCGGTGACAGGTGGGGGTTATGGTGGTGAAACGGGGTTTTATTGTCTTTATTTCAACATAGATTTCACTGAGGAAAATCCAACACACATGTACTTTACTTCATTCTCAAATGACAGCTATGCAACTTAAATGCTTAGCATGACCTAACCTTTATTGGCACTAGAGATGGGAATTCTGGCTGTTTTATAGTGAGTCAAATCATTTGACTCAGCTCACCAATATGAGTCGATTCGTTCAGCTTACAAATGACTCATTGGAATTTTGTTAGAAATCGTACAAAGTTGAAATTGTTTCACGACATCTTTCTCTACCTTTTAATGAACAAAATCACTTTACTTTGTTACTGGCAACTAGCCGTATAATTTCGCAGCTCCAGTATGTCTCCATTGATGTCCATCAGGGAACTGCATCGTCAGTGGTTAACATTCTGAGCTGAATGTAAATCAATTTCAGATTGTCAGTTCAAAGCTCACGGCATCCAGAGAGCCCCTGGTGGGTTCTTGAGCGTGATCTAACTGCACAGATGTTTGCCTGGATTGATATCTTGCTATAATTGTACATCATTTTGATAGTGTTTACCAAATGAAAACATGTTAATGTAATACACAACACTAAACTTTGAGGAGAAGAAAAGTTTTTCAGGAGTTTTCTAATAACTTGGAGGAACGACAACCAGGGAACCCCTCAGGTTCTAAATCTGTTTACTGAGAAGCTAATGAGACACCGATTTTTGGCATCATTCACTCCATCTCACACCTTAAAGGTTTGGTTTCTCTCTCTATGGGAACCCAAACTGTTTGTATGTAGAATCAAAGTGTTTCTCCATCAGATGTTGAGGCAATTGAGGCTCCATTAAGAAGTTGTCCAAAGAACCCATGAGGAAGCCTTTTGTTCTAAGAACTCAGGCTCTGTGAAAAAGTACAGTGGTTAGGCTTCATTAGTATGAAATGCAAACCAAATCTAGCCACCTTGCACTTGGTTGTACCTTTTATCCTACTTTTATTTATTTTTTTTGAATGCGACCAAGCTGTAAGATGCACATTTCTGGGGTTTTCATGTCATTCTAGTGTTAGTGTTTTCCTTTTGTTCTAAAGCACATCTTGTTCCATCTTTTAGATCCACTCCCTCACTATTACAGTAGATGCATGTAAAAACATTTTTTAGATGTTGCAGCTAACAATTCTCAACCTCATATTGTGTTACAATCTCAAACAGCATTAGTTTTTCAACAGAACTGCTTTTGCTGTACAGCCATGACATACATGATGTATACTGCATGTATAGTATGTGGTTTTGAATTCTTTATTTATTTATTGCACATACGTGGAGTACAGAAAGAACTAATTTCTTGAAGAATTCAGGAGGATGTAAATTATTCAGTTTCCGCAGCTGGACAAGGTGACCGGATCTACAGTGGTTGCTTTCATATGGTGCATTGGTTATTCAACGTTGTAATCTGAAGCAATTTTAAAACTTTATAGAGGACGTTGATGTACAGTTTGCCTGGGCACATCTATACGAATTTGTTTATAGGGTGACCCAGGTTAGATTGGCGTTAATGAAAATTAGGTTTATATAATGCTTTGGTAAAGTGGTAGCCTTTTATTAAAAAGTTTCCCATTAATGATAAGATTAGTAGAGGATGATTTGGAATTGACAAACTAAAGAAAAGATCATTCCAAGGTAATTCCAAAAATGCACCAGTGTTTTGCAAAATTGTGATCATTTACCTGTACAAAAACAAAAGAAGTAAACAGAACATTTCTACACGTCTGTCAGGGTTGTGTGTTTGAACCGTAGCTACTTATCACTATCCTCTAGTTATGTGTCATTCATGAACGAGCTCTTTGAGCTGAATCTTTTTTGTTGTAGATATAAGCACAGCTATTACTCTTGAAGTGTAATTTAATCAAAATCCTTCCATGGAGACTTCTTTTCAACACCTGAGCTGCTTATTAGCAAGAATGGTATGAAGACGTGTGTTTGACTCTCAGCAGTGTGTATAAATGAACAGCGACAATCCATCTGCGTATTTTATAAAATCCAATGGAAAATGCTATTATTTTCTTTATTAAGTTTTCACTCATAATTGTTACAGTCACTGGTCAAAATATTGCAAATTTTTAGAAAACGATTTTGAAAAAAAAATGGCAATGATTCATTCGGGAGCTTAAAGAGTCGAGTCTTATGGAGGAGCTGATTCATATGATCTGACTCACTTACAAGATCTGCATACTACCATTTTAAAATGTGTCATAGACTGAGCACATATATTTCAGTTTTGGATTTTGAATATGTAGCACCGTTATTTGTACTCCAGCTCAACCCTTTGGTTGATATTTTTTTAAATGCCTAAATGCACACACTGAGTTTAATAAAAGTAAAAAGTAAAGTTTCGAACTTTCCTTCTGTACTGACTACTGTGAGTCATTTTTAATATTTCCCTCACTAAAATCGCACCTTATTTCACCCATGAAACTCTTGATAATTATTTGATAAGCTAAATAAATGGGAAAGGGAAATCTGAAGCTTTTATGTAAGTTTTAAATTTGGTGGCTCAGTGAAATGAAAAATGAAATTGCACTCTAGAATCCACAATTTTATCATGCAGTAGATGTCTTACATTGGACCCGATTCAGAACGACCCATAAGATTGAGTTTCTCTGTATGTAGTGATAAAAATGAAGAACACCGTGACTGTGTGTGTGTCTCTTTATGTCTCTCTGCTTGGTAATCAGCATCGTGTCATATAGTGTACATCCTCCTATATATATATATATATATATATATATATATATATATATATATATATAATTATATGGGAAATTACAGTCACATCAATGAAAACTAGGACCAAGAGTCCAAGAGAAAAAAGGAAAAGAAAAAAAGCTTGGTTTGTGATTTTGTTCTATATATTATATTAAATTCTCTTCTGATCCTTGTGGTCTTTTTCACTCCTCATACCTGTCCTTTCCATGTCCCTTTCTCCATTTTGTGTCCCATTTCTCCTCCACTCTTAATATCCTACCATTTATGACCTTCTCTGACCTCAATAAGTTGTCTTTCTTTTAATTTCTTTTTTTTTGTGATGGATGTTTGTCCAAGTAGTGAATGAAAGTTAGAAAGTCAGGTTGCCAGAGAACCCATGTTTTTGTTCTTGAACATGTCCTAGCTATAAATCTGAATGCTCAGACTGTTAGCTATACTATACGGCCAAAAGTGTGTGGACGTCTGACCATCACACCTACATGTGTTTGTTGAACATCCCATTCCAGATTTATTCCCCCTCTGCTGTTCTAATAAGCTCCACTCTTCTGGGAAGGCTTTCCACTAGATGTTGGAGCGTGGCTGTGGGGATTTGTGTTCATTCAGCTACAAGAGCATTAGTGAGGTCAGGCGCTGATGTTGGGTGAGGAGGTCTGGGGTGCAGTCGGTGTTCCAGTTCATCCCAAAGGTGTTCAGTGGGGTTGAGGTCAGGGCTCTGTGCAGGACACTCGAGTTCTTCCACTCCAACCTTCACACATCATGTCTTCATGGAGCTCGCTTTGTGCACAGGGGCATTGTCTTTCTGGAACAAGTTTAGGCCCTTTTAGTTCCAGTGAAGGGAAATGAAGACATCATAGACAATTGTGTGCTTCCAATTGGTCGGGTGTCAACAAACTTTAGGCCATATAGTGGCCTATAGTATATATATATATATATATATATATATATATATATATATATATTGTATATATATGGCCTATAGACACCTGATATCATACCTTCCCCAGACTGTTCCCTTAATATGAGCACAAGCAATTTTCTAGAATATCTTTCGTATGCTGTAGCATTACAATTTCCCTTCATGAACACATAGTTAACCAAAGATGGTGTTCGAGATCTCGAGTGGCCTGAGCCCTGACCTCAATCCCATTGAAACACATTTAGGATGAATTGGAAAACTGACTGAACTCTACATCAGTACATCTGACTGAACTCTACATCTCGCTACTGCTTGTGTGGAATCTAAATTGGCACAAATCCCCACAGCAACATTTTAAAAAGCTTTTTTAGAAGAATAGAGGCTGTTATAGCAACAAAGCGGGGACTAACTCCATATCAATGCCTATGGCTTTGGAATGGGATGTGATGATACCCTCTGGGCATATAGTGTAGTAGTCACTGTTGATATTGTTTCCCAAATAACTAAATGATCATTTTAAAATGCAACCCTTCCTTTTGAGAGAAAAAGTTGTCCAAAGGTTCTTTGAGGGAAGGACAACCAGTGAGGTTCTAGGTTTCTTGTATTTTACTATTTGTAAGAATGTGCCAACTCGTAGGAGATGTTATAAGGTTTAAAGTAAAACATCTGTCAAATTATATGTTGCCATAAAGTGTTGATTTAATACTGTGGAAAAGGAATATTGCTCTTGGCATGGTGGCAGAGTAGCTATGAGGGGGAAAAAAGTTCACTTTAGTTCAGTACCTTTACTGGTTATTTGGCTTGTCCATCTACAGGAATGCTTAAAGGTTCTATGTAGAAAATTGGTGTTTATAGCTGTAATTACAACCCAATTTCACAGAAAATAAGCACAGATTTTACAGAGCATTGTTGATTTCTTTTTCATGAACAAACTTGCACCCAATCGTAACTCCTAAGAAATTCTTGCAACCAAAAAAGACTTTGTATGAAACTCTCCAAAACTAACTATAGAATTGATTGAATTGCTAAAATTTTGCATTAGATCTAGATGGATTTGCAATTCACCAATTAAATCTGGCACCAAATTCAAATTCATAAAATAATCCTTGTATCTTTTCATACAATATGAGTTGTGCAAATTGCTGAAAATTATTATAAACTTCTGCCTCTCTGTTTTCTTACTTTTACTTGGTATAGATCTGGAAAAAATGCACCAGTTTTTTTCCCCCCCCTCTTTCCCTGTTAGGATTTTCTTCTTAGTGATGTTGGCACTTATGTCCGTGGATATTCCTCCTGATATATATTTTAATACCTTTTTTTAAAATAACACAACTCTTCCAAATGTCACATGCTGATTCATCTAGACACAAAGATTCTTTAATAACATATAGAAATGGTATTTTTGTGGGTAATTTGTAAAATAGGAGTTTAATCCTTATTCCCTTCACAAACCTTGAGGGCCGGTGGGTGTACGCCATATTGTATATTGTGTATTAGTGAAGAACGACATAATCTTGTTTGGGAAATATCATTTGAAGAAAATAACGTACAATGCGAGATGTGCAAATTGAGGCAAATTTGAAAGTGTGCGTGAGAGAGTGCTGACGGAAGTAACAATCAGCACGAATGACAAATTACAATGTCACCACGTATATTATGAAATGTTTATATCACAGCATTAGGACGTTGATTGCATTCACTCTTTCTGCTCTTATTCTCTCTGTAAATATCATTCAGAAATGAAAGGCAGAGATTGAATTAGGCATAATGGCAAGGAGGAATATGTGGCTATGAGCGGAATATCTGTGCTGATTAATGAATAATAAAGCAAATGGGTGAAACACTGTTTCAAATGAGCCTCTGTTTGGCGATAGAAACACACAAAGACTCGCACAAGTCCATTGCCAGCAAAATATAAATTATAGCAGGGAATATCTCACGACGGTGCACATTTCTTTGCCTGGATCCCTTCCCAGTCCTCAATTAGTGTGTGTTTTCCTGCAGCGAGTGCACTTACTCATTGATCATGGTCTGGATAAGAGCCAACTCGGGTACCTACTAAAAAACTAATAACTTAATACAGGTTTTCTCAGTTCATACTTATTAAAACCAAGAACACATATTTTGTAACTGTTTGACAAACTGAAATATAGAGCATCTAAAGACCAGAAACAGAAATTATTATCCTTGGGCATAATCACTTTATTTATATTGAAGTCATAAACAAAACATACTTATAGTCAAACTTAAGAATTTGGTAAAGAAAAAAAAAAACACTAGTATTGTGCTGTTGTAGGAAAATAATCTACTAAGGAGTGATGTCATGAAGCAGCATTACTGTTACCAAACCAAAGTTGATTATTTTCCCATAACAGCATAGTCCTGTAGTGTTTTCTTCTATTTATACCACTGTGATTTTCAGACACTAACAATTATCTGTTTATTTAAAAAATGATACATCATACTTTTTATACGTTTCTAGTTATTTTAATGTTGTAGAACGTCTTTGAAAAAAGTTCCTGTTATCCGTTTTGTTCTAGCAGCTATCAACACTCGCCTCTTTTTATTCCCTCTCTTTTATAGTTAACAAGGCAAAAAAAAACTTGAAGATGTCAGAAAACTTACCTTGTTGACACTGGAGACTCCTTCCTTCCAACTCCTTACAGAAAACTTCAGCATATCATTGATTATACACTAATAATTTGTTGTCACTGTAGAAACGATAGCATATTAGAACATGTTCCTTAATGTAAACATGTGATTTTAGCGATCATTTGTATAATTTGAAGAAATGAGAAGAAAATATTTATAAATGATATGAATTGTAATGAATTATTCAGTTAACTCAGTCGGTTGGACCTGGCCATGTTTTAATATGGAGCACTGTTGTGTTTAACACACACATTTTCTTCAGATGGAGTGTAAACTCGGTTAAAGGTCAAAGTCGTGTCATATAATTTGCATGCACTTAGAAGTGTCATACTCCGAAAGATGGTGCCCTGGGGGGGGAAAAAAGATATATCGCCTTGTGTGTTATGGCTGTGAATAACAATTTCACGCCTGTATCCTGGTAACAACCGTCCTGTTTCTATGGAGATGGCTCTGACATATTTACATGTTGTTATAGATCAGCATAGCCACATGCTCTGTGCTTGCTTTTCATAATGAATCAAGAGCTTCATCGCTCATAGTTATCTAAAACTGCCTACACAGGACCAGCTTTTAAATATTTATACTGACGTGTTCCTTTTCATTTCAGTAATTCTCCCAAATAGCACTTTAAGGAGCACTTGTTGTGTGAGCTATGCTAAGAAAGCTTTTCAATAATTGAATATGGGTATTACTGTGCATCTAAATGACATCTCTCTCTTTTTCTCTCCTTCTCTCTCCCTCTCTCTCTCTCTCTCTGTCCTGTATGCTGTGTGACTGATTTCTGATGAAACTTTCCTCTGGCACACACAGGTAAGTGAAAACTTTGAGTCCACTTCACTTCATTTATTTATGAGTGAGAAATATTATCAGTGTATATTTCTCAGCCATGATAATTCAGCATCAGAATAAATATGTTCTCGTGTTAGCATAAGAGAATGATACAAAAAAAAATAATTTCTGTTTTCTGATGTCTTAACTTGCACTCTTGGTTTTTTTTTTTTTTTTAACCATCTGAAATAAGCACTGGTGTAATTCTTCGATTTAGAAGCATCTTGTAGTATCTCACTTTTCATTATCTAGATTTTCTTTTTCTTTTTATGAATCAGTATTAACATTCTTTGGATAGTTGTAAGGGATTTTAGCTTCGTAAGCTTGTTCTACTCGGAACCCTTCTACTGTAGGGTTAAACTTAAACTTAAGGGTTCCGACGAAGGGACAAATGGAAGAACCCTGAAGCGTTATTTATAAGTCTGTCTCATGCCAAACACCAGTTTGATGTAGTTGGTAGTTTAATTAAATAACTCTGTATTGACATACTGCACATACTTTTAGCTTCCTAATCTTGCTCTTCTTGGATCTCTGTCTGATGGAAAACCCCTCAGTTGTAGGGTTACACATTACTTTACACATCACAACTGGTTTGAAATAGATGTACAACCTGATGTTTAGGTGAATTAATTAGGTCTTTATTGTAATGCCAGTGTCGTTTAAAGGCAGGGCTGTGGCACTTGAGTCCATTCTGAAGATGTTTGCTGTATTGACATGGATTTGTCTTGGATTTATTGGCATTTGTACTTGGACTTGTCTCAGACTTGGGCAAGAAGTAACACCTTTTTCTAGGAAACAGCCTAATCGTTGGTGCAATGCACGAATAAAGCCAACTAGTTGAATTAAAGGCTTGGCCTTGAAAAGGATTTGATCGGTCTTGATCTTAACTCGGTCTCACTTTCATTAGGACTTGATCTTGACTTGGCCTTGACCCCTTTAAGACTTGATCTTCACTCAATCTCAGCTAGTCCTGGTCTTGGAATTGACTTGGCCTTGACCCCTTTAAGATTTGATCTTTTTTTCATGTCTTGATATGGTTTACATCACTTATATACATAATATCTTCAATGAGTCCATTAGAATGAAAAAGAAAGAAAACAGTGCAATCCTGCACATCGTTTGCATATTCCACAATATGATTATAGTTTTTTTTTTAGTAAGGTGTTGGACCATCACAAGCCTCCAGAACATTATTACAGTACACCTCCTCATAGATTCTACAAGCCTCTGGAGCAGTACGAGATTGATGAACACTGTTCTTCCCAAAGATATTCCCTCATTTGGTGTTTTGAAGAGTTGTGTTTAACATCTAGTGAGTGTGAAGGCCATAGCATATGATTAACAATGATTTTATCCTCAACCAAATATTCAGTGAGTTCATGTGCCCTCTGGATGGGGGTGGTGTCATCCTGGAAGAGACCACACCTATCTGGATAGAAACGTATTTTTCATAGGATAAATGTGATTAGACGGACAAACTGCAGTAATTTTAATTGCCTTGACTCCTCGCTCTAAGGGGACAGAATAGAGGACCTAAACCATGTAAGAAAAAGTAAATGCCCCAGCATCACACTTTACCTTTAATACCTGAGAGTAACAAGGTAAAATGAAAGGTCAAAACACAATGAAGGGTCAATTCGACATCACACGAGGACAAACTAACATGTTTGCTGGCGAGGATGAAATGTCCGAGCCTGAACATCACCCTGATCTATCAGAGTGACCTTTCAAGCCTGAGAAACTCAAGTGCTCGCTCTATCTTTCTCCACTCAGCGCAGACAAACAGAGTCTTAGCTGTTAGCAAAAAAAAAAACAGTGTCAGGTATTTGTAGCTGACGAATTGCTAAGATGTTGTGGGGAAGAGAAATGCAGGCTGATTGTGTTTAGGCTGCAGCGTGATAAAGAACATACTGCTCGCGGCGCATGGAGGTACGCCAAGGAGCGGCTGAAGGAATGATACAGTGAGATGTGTTTCACAGACGGTCAGACACATGTATGTGAAACTCCTCCTCTCTGTCTTGTAGTGTTTTTTTTATTGTTATATGAGCTGTAATAACACTGAACAATGAGTCACTGCAATAAAACAGACTGCTAATAAATATAATGTGTCCAAATGTAGAATACTATAAGATCCAAAATTCAATATTTATACTGTTTTTTTGAAAAATCGTATCGTGACATAGCATCATCACATTCACGTGTGATCTTAGTGACTGAAAACACTAGCGATGATGATGATGATGTATATGAGGAGGCTCATGACTTTTTCTCCAGGCAAGTTTAAGTGTAAATTTTGTTCCCCATCAAGTTGTTATTTTTGTCACCAGAAATGAAAGCACATATGTTGATGTGGGTGGAGCAGCAGAAAAAGGGGCGTGGCTTTGAAACTTTACCAGCACAATCTCCCAGTTTGGAAAGATATTGCCAGGAAAATCAAAACAACAAATTTATAAATTTACAAATTTACTCTGAGGTTCATGGTGCCTTTGTGTTAGTATTTAAGGCCAGATATTGTGTGATTAAAATTGTGACTTTGTAAATTTTTCAGATTTTGGGTTATTTTTCACAATTTCTTTCATACTCTAATATATTATTAAAATTTAAATATATTATATATAGAATATGTTGATATTGTATCCATAAGACTATGAAGTCTAAACTAAATTTAGAAAAAAGAAAATAATGAAAAGAAAACTCACAGTGAAATCTGTTTCAGATTCCATTTTTAAAAGTACATTTTAATACTTTCCAATAAGGGTGCATTAACAAGCACATTACAGAAAATGTTACTTTTACTTGTTAATATTATTACTTATTTATAATATAGTTAACGAACGCTAGGCTTAGTACTTAACTGATTAGTAATGCATAATACTGTATTAAGTTAATAATGTATGGTAAAGAAAAACTACACTTGTTTGAATAAAGTTCAAGTTGAGTTTTGTAAAATGATCCTATTAGGATATGTTATCTGTCCTCAGCAACTTGGCAAAATATGTTTCACAAAAAAATTGAAAAATAAAATTAAATCAATTAAAAATAAATCAAACTAAATGAAATAAAAAAAATAATAATAATCATGAAATAAAATACACTTGGACATGTTGTTAAAAGTAAAATTATAAAGTTCAATTTTATACCTGGATTTCCCAAAGAAGAAGAAGAACTGTGTCAGTGTTAAATAATGTACTATTGAATTTTAAGGATGAATTGAGTATGTGTTAGGATAATTACAATAAAATAAAATATTTCTTCTTCATGGCGGACCCGACTTTTGGACCCTCATGAATGCCAATACGTGATCCAGCTGTGTGCATGTGTGTGATGGAGGGAGAGAGCGAGGGATTCGTGGTGGGTGGACGGAGCGAGGTGGGGGTGAAGAGGCAGGAATCTTACCTAATGGCCTATCATCACCCATCTCCCGCAGTGCAATCTTATTGATGGACTCCATTTGCCCTTAAACGATGATACCAGCCCTTTCACTGAGCTACCTCTGCAGGATGACTTTCTCTCTCTCTCTGTGTGTGTGTGTGTGTGTGTGTGTGTGTGTGTGTGTGTGTGTGTGAGTGAGTGAGTGAGATAAAGAGCCTGATAAAAATGGAGATTCTAAGAAAAGGAGACTCAGACTATCCGAGTGTGTCTTACTGCCTTCTTTTGACATCTTTTTCACACTCGCCTCAGTCTTTTTCATTTTAGTTCCGTTCAAATTTCGCTTTATTGATGAGATAAATTATTAAAAGTTCTGTTATATACCCAAGTATTATTGTGATTAATCAAATAATGTAATATCAGATGGCATCCAATAATGTCATTATATATATATATATATATATATATATATATATATATATATATATATATATATATGTATATATATATATATATATATATATATATAAAATATTCCTGTCTTACAAAAAGTAAAGATGAACCATTTTTATTTTTTACAATTATATAACAATTTTTTTTTTTCTTTTTACACAGATCATACATTTTATCCATTTAGAGTTATATCTAAGGTTGTGGAACATCCAGGTTTATAGTTACTTTAAATTTTATAAATAGTAATAGTAGTAAAACTTTATTACGCTTTTACCACGGTGCTGTTGAATTCTCGATTCTGATTGGTTAGAAGGTGTTGATTAGTTCTGACACAAGTTGATATTAATGCACTGGTCCTAATACATGATCATCTCTATAGTAAGTTGGTTAAACAACTGTTTATAGATAAAAATGACTTGTTTTGACATTCCACTATATTACCTTACTATACATAGTAACTATAAATGGATAAAGGTTATGATGTGTCTTCCCTAAATAAATATCTTGTTAGTGGCATTGTTATTTGCTTTGTTCTAAGAGGAAACACTTCAAGTCATGCTGTTAAAGGAAAACAATCAACTTCACGGTGGTTGGTCACTGATTATTTTCCTACATCAGCACACCCCAAAGTGTTAAATAAAGTTTAAGTCCTTTGTTCATCACGGATAACTTTGGAGAACACTGTTTCGTCTTAAGCCAGATTTTTGTTCTCAGGACAGGCCATAAAATTGGAAAATGGCCGAATTGCAAATGGCCAAGTGAAAAATTTAGTTGCTGGGTTTAAAAAGTAGATCATGAAAGTTTTTTTTTCTTTTAATTCAGTTTCAAGATTATCATCGTATTGTATGAATATAGCTGCTGACTGCACTGTAATTTTCCTGGCACATATAAAGCAAATGTATTCCCCTGGCCTATAAGTGTATGTGTATAGATCATATATGATGGCGTTCGATGTGTGCATGGAAAGATAATATTTCTGAGAATCATCTGATGCTTTTATTGCCTTCTCTCTCTCTCTCTCTCTCTCTCCATCATCCCTCCCTGCTGTCACGCCAGGGAATTGCAGTTGCCAGGCTTGTAAAATTAATTTGAAACCTTCCTGGTAGTTTACTTGCGGGAATTAACCAGTCGCCCCCTAATTAATCTACAACAATGCTGGGTTAGTGAGCCATATGTAAAGGCGGCCGGAAAATATCTAAACAAGACCCGCAAAGGTTAATGAGCTGAAAACCTGTTAACGTCAAGCGTCAGGTTTTCTGTGGAGGCAGAACGACGGCTCGATAATCACGTTCCTCCTTGCAATGCGTTAAACTTGATGAAACATTGGTTGAACTTTTCTGACACAGCCCTTATCTCAGGAGAAATGTGGATGAATTCGCAATTCAGGTTAAATTCAGTTTCATTTCATATGAACTCTGTTTTTAGATTTACACACATTAACCCTGCCCCTAATGCTAATATTATTATAGAACATTTTTTTAGGACTTGAGTGGTGTGAATTATGTGTTTAAGAAAAAAATAATAATTTCACAGGCCTCTCACCAGCCTCAGAGCTATGACTTAGCATGAATAAGGATGAGAGAGAAAAATGTCATTTTCATAAATAATGTATATTTATATAAAATATATATATATATATAATTTTTTTATAACCTCTTTATGCACGCTGTAAAATCACGAGCATGTTGGATTTGACCTATTTGCAGCACAGCTGTTTCTCTCGTAGAGAAATGACATGTTTCTATCATCTATCTGCTTGACTCTGTGGCTCATTCATATGCATCTGACCCCTTAAAGAGAATGTGATTCTGGGCCATTGAACACTAATGCTGGTGAAAAATTAACCAGAAGATTGTTTAAAGAAAGCAGGAACTCAGGAGTACAAAAAAAAAAAAATGCTGGCCTAGCAGCAAAGATGGTGATAGAGTTAACGAGAGGAATAACAAGAGCAGAAATCTTTTAGATATCGCAACAGCATCACATATTTATTCCTTATAAAAAAAATGGAATAGGATAGATGTAGTAGAAATATATAGAGTAAAGGTGAGAGGAGTCAAAAAAAAGAAAATCTCCTCACAGACCTCATTTTAGAAATTTGAAAAAAAAGAAAAAGCAACTTAATTGGATAGATATCGTAAATAAAATGATACATAAATACTTATTACCATAATCAAAACAAGCCATATTTTTTTCTGGGTTTTGTGGGTGTGGGGGCATTTAGCTGCGTGGGGTTTTGTGGGTGTGGGGGCATTTAGCTGCGTGGGGTTTTGTGTGTGGGGGCATTTAGCTGCGTGGGGTTTTGTGGGTGTGGGGCATTTAGCTGCGTGGGGTTTTGTGTGTGGGGGCATTTAGCTGCGTGGGGTTTTGTGGGTGTGGGGGCATTTAGCTGTGGGGGGTTTTGTGGGTGTGGGGCATTTAGCTGCGTGGGGTTTTGTGGGTGTGGGGGCATTTAGCTACGTGGGGTTTTGTGGGTGTGGGTCATTTAGCTGTGTGGGGTTTTGTGGGTGTGGGGGCATTTAGCTGCGTGGGGTTTTGTGGGTGTGGGGGCATTTAGCTGCGTGGGGTTTTGTGTGTGGGGGCATTTAGCTGCGTGGGGTTTTGTGGGTGTGGGGCATTTAGCTGCGTGGGGTTTTGTGTGTGGGGGCATTTAGCTGCGTGGGGTTTTGTGGGTGTGGGGGCATTTAGCTGTGGGGGGTTTTGTGGGTGTGGGGCATTTAGCTGCGTGGGGTTTTGTGGGTGTGGGGGCATTTAGCTACGTGGGGTTTTGTGGGTGTGGGTCATTTAGCTGTGTGGGGTTTTGTGGGTGTGGGGGCATTTAGCTGCGTGGGGTTTTGTGGGTGTGGGGGCATTTAGCTGCGTAGGCTTTTGTGGGTGTGGGGGCATTTAGCTGCGTGGGGTTTTGTAGGTGTGGGGGCATTTAGCTGCGTGGGGTTTTGTGGGTGTGGGGGCATTTAGCTGCGTGGGGTTTTGTGGGTGTGGGGGCATTTAGCTACGTGGGGTTTTGTGGGTGTGGGTCATTTAGCTGTGTGGGGTTTTGTGGGTGTGGGGGCATTTAGCTGCGTGGGGTTTTGTGGGTGTGGGGGCATTTAGCTGCGTAGGCTTTTGTGGGTGTGGGGGCATTTAGCTGCGTGGGGTTTTGTAGGTGTGGGGGCATTTAGCTGTGGGGGGTTTTGTGGGTGTGGGGGCATTTAGAAGTGTGGGCTTTTGTGGGTGTGGGGGCATTTAGCTGCGTGGGGTTTTGTGGGTGTGGGGGCATTTAGCTGTGTGGGGTTTTTTGGTTGTGGGGGCATTTAGCTGCGTGGGGTTTTGTGGGTGTGGGGGCATTTAGCTACGTGGGGTTTTGTGGGTGTGGGGGCATTTAGCTGCGTGGGGTTTTGTGGGTGTGGGGGCATTTAGCTGTGTGGGGTTTTGTGGGTGTGGGGGCATTTAGCTGCATGGGGTTTTGTGGGTGTGGGGCATTTAGCTGCGTGGGGTTTTGTGTGTGGGGGCATTTAGCTGCGTGGGGTTTTGTGGGTGTGGGGGCATTTAGCTGCGTGGGGTTTTGTGGGTGTGGGGGCATTTAGCTGCGTGGGGTTTTTTGGTTGTGGGGGCATTTAGCTGTGTGGGGTTTTGTGGGTGTGGGGGCATTTAGCTGCGTGGAGTTTTGTGGGTGTGGGGGCATTTAGCTGCGTGGGGTTTTGTGGGTGTGGGGGCATTTAGCTGTGTGGGGTTTTTTGGTTGTGGGGGCATTTAGCTGTGTGGGGTTTTGTGGGTGTGGGGGCATTTAGCTGCATGGGGTTTTGTGGGTGTGGGGCATTTAGCTGCGTGGGGTTTTGTGTGTGGGGGCATTTAGCTGCGTGGGGTTTTGTGGGTGAGGGGGCATTTAGCTGCGTGGGGTTTTGTGGGTGTAGGGGCATTTAGCTGTGGGGGGTTTTGTGGGTGTGGGGGCATTTAGCTGCGTGGGGTTTTGTGGGTGTGGGTCATTTAGCTGTGTGGGGTTTTGTGGGTGTGGGGGCATTTAGCTGCGTGGGGTTTTGTGGGTGTGGGGGCATTTAGCTGCGTAGGCTTTTGTGGGTGTGGGGGCATTTAGCTGCGTGGGGTTTTGTAGGTGTGGGGGCATTTAGCTGTGGGGGGTTTTGTGGGTGTGGGGGCATTTAGAAGTGTGGGCTTTTGTGGGTGTGGGGGCATTTAGCTGCGTGGGGTTTTGTAGGTGTGGGGGCATTTAGCTGCGTGGGGTTTTGTGGGTGTGGGGGCATTTAGTTGCGTGGGGTTTTGTGGGTGTGGGGGCATTTAGTTGCGTGGGGTTTTGTGGGTGTGGGGGCATTTAGCTGCGTGGGGTTTTGTGGGTGTGGGGGCATTTAGCTGCGTGGGGTTTTGTGGGTGTGGGGGCATTTAGCTACGTGGGGTTTTGTGGGTGTGGGGGCATTTAGCTGCGTGGGGTTTTGTGGGTGTGGGGGCATTTAGCTGCGTGGGGTTTTGTGGGTGTGGGGGCATTTAGCTGCGTGGGGTTTTTTGGTTGTGGGGGCATTTAGCTGTGTGGGGTTTTGTGGGTGTGGGGGCATTTAGCTGCGTGGAGTTTTGTGGGTGTGGGGGCATTTAGCTGCGTGGAGTTTTGTGGGTGTGGGGGCATTTAGCTGCGTGGGGTTTTGTGGGTGTGGGGGCATTTAGCTGTGTGGGGTTTTTTGGTTGTGGGGGCATTTAGCTGCGTGGGGTTTTGTGGGTGTGGGGCATTTAGCTGCGTGGGGTTTTGTGTGTGGGGGCATTTAGCTGCGTGGGGTTTTGTGGGTGTGGGGGCATTTAGCTGCGTGGGGTTTTGTGGGTGTAGGGGCATTTAGCTGTGGGGGGTTTTGTGGGTGTGGGGGCATTTAGCTGCGTGGGGTTTTGTGGGTGTGGGTCATTTAGCTGTGTGGGGTTTTGTGGGTGTGGGGGCATTTAGCTGCGTGGGGTTTTGTGGGTGTGGGGGCATTTAGCTGCGTAGGCTTTTGTGGGTGTGGGGGCATTTAGTTGCGTGGGGTTTTGTAGGTGTGGGGGCATTTAGCTGTGGGGGGTTTTGTGGGTGTGGGGGCATTTAGAAGTGTGGGCTTTTGTGGGTGTGGGGGCATTTAGCTGCGTGGGGTTTTGTAGGTGTGGGGGCATTTAGCTGCGTGGGGTTTTGTGGGTGTGGGGGCATTTAGTTGCGTGGGGTTTTGTGGGTGTGGGGGCATTTAGTTGCGTGGGGTTTTGTGGGTGTGGGGGCATTTAGTTGCGTGGGGTTTTGTGGGTGTGGGGGCATTTAGTTGCGTGGGGTTTTGTGGGTGTGGGGGCATTTAGCTGCGTGGGGTTTTGTGGGTGTGGGGGCATTTAGCTGCGTGGGGTTTTGTGGGTGAATCTGAATGTCATATATTTTCATCCAACTAAATCCCGCCTTTTATTATAAAAAGGCCAATCAGTGAACAAGTTTTCCTTAAATGCTCAAAAAAGCCAGATAAATGACATGTTGCTATATAGACTAGAGGATTAAATATACAGAATAAGCCAACATTAATACAGACTTAAAGCTGATTAATCTTTGCCCTGATATTGTAATTATTTTCATGTCTGTAATGTATCATGCAATTTACTGAGGTACACATATGCACATGAATCACTGTGACTGAATGAGCTTTAATAATAAATGACAACATGTTGGCCTGGTGTGCTTTGTCCCCTAACAGCTTCTTATGATTTAGTGAAGAGAAAGAATACAGATTAAAGTACTGCATCGTTAGGAGATGATTAATGAACTCACATTTACATTCCGCATGCTCTCGTGCTCGGTGTCCTTACACTACTGTAAATCCCACGGCTCTATCATCATTTGGTTCAAATTAAAATCCGGACACTTTGTGCGATTTTGTCGGTTTTACATGGCAGGTAGTCATGGCAACACACCGTCTAAGTGTCAGGACGAAAGCAACTTGATGGTGTCTCACATGTTCTCTCCGGGTTCTCCGGTCTACTGCCTATGCTAAAGATAACACACGGGAAATTCCAAATAAACAACTATACAAATGCATAAAACGGTAGAGAATATATACACAGAATATAGATTATGTGCAAAATAAGACAAACAGATACACTCGTATGCAGGTTATATCTACTATGCAAGAGTACAAAACTGTAGCAGATAGATTGCCACTAGGTTAAAAGTTACAGTCATTAGGAAAGTCTTTGTTTCTTCAGAGGACGTTGGATCGAGATCATTAACAACCAGCTTGGTGTCCCAGTGACAGTGTGTGTAAACGCTTGTCCGCCCACAGGCACAGAGTGATGCGTTTTAGGGTGGAACACGTCTATCATGCGAGCGTGTGTGTGTGTGTGTGTGTGTTAAGTGTGACTAAATGCATTTCACTAGTTACTAGAGATGGCACGATACCACTTTTTCTTTTTCAGTACTGAAACCTTGAATATCAGCTGATGTAGATACCTATCCGGTATTGTTTTCTTTAAAAAAAAACTACTAAACTTTATTTATTTATTTATTTATTTTCAAAATGAAGCACTTAACAGTTAAACTCTTTCACACAAAAATCACTTACATTGTAAATGTAATAAATGTGATGAAGTATAGCTTATTAATATTATAAAATCAATCCTAATAAAAAACATTTTTTTGCAATGCCAAATTATATAGCATTTATTTATTTATTTATTTATTTATTTATTATCCGTGGCCTTCATTATAATTTAGAAATCTGTACCAACATGTTTAAGGGATGCTGATCCTGACATGCTCTTCATTTTTCCCAGTTTAACCAAATATTTAACTGTATCAGATTTTCTCGTTCCTGGTTAAACATCACAGCAGTAAAACTTCACGCCCGTAACTGGAAGGCTGTTAGAAGTTAATAAGTGCTGTTTACTGTCTCTGCTCTCTGTTACATTCATCACTCATTTGATGAAACTGATGTAAATGTCACTGAAAGACGTGCCGGTGCTTCTGACCTTTTGCTAATTCAGACTGACTGAATAATGTCACCTTGTCTTAAAAGCGTTGAGGTTAACTAATCCCATGCTGCTGGAAATGACGTCTGTATGATTTGCCTATTTAGAGTCAGCACGCCATTTTACTGAGGCAGAAGCCCGTGCAAGCACAGAGACGTGCAGTTAGAGGCTAAAGCAGTGAAGCAACACTGTTTGCTTGAAAGATGAAACCAAAGGCTTCATCATGTGTCCAAAACCTATATGACAAACTCCTACACATAGTTTACCTAATAATTCCTAATAACTCCATTTCATTTGTGGCAACGCTCACAAAACATGCTTTATTTCATTTCATTTTATTTTATTTTAAACCCAGCATTTTATATTTGCGTGTAGTCCCTAGACAGGTAGGAGCAGGTGGGAAAAAAAAACATAGATTAAAAGAAAGTGGATATTTACCTTTTTGTCTTTCTTTCTTTATTAATTTTTTTCACATGGAGCAGTTTATAATAGTGCAGATTTGAGTTAGTACATATTGTCCTTTGCTTTACTTGGCTTTACTTCTTTTTTTTATTTTATTTTATTATTTTTATTATTTTTTTTTTTTAATGTATAACATATAACAGATTTTTTAAAAGTGCAGCTGTGAGATTTTTTATTTTTTTGCTTTCTTTCTAGTTTCTTTTAATTTATATATGTACACACACACACACACACATATACATATAGATAGATAGATAGATAGATAGATATAGATATATAGATATTGACTTCTTGCACATTTTGCACTTTCTTTCTGTTTTTTTTTTTCACCCCCGTTGCCCAGGGCGTTAAGGGCGTCTGTCAGCTCATTACAGTATTTCATTGTGAATGATCAGGGGAATCCATCCGTGTGCAAACACATGACAGGGAATGACAGAGATGCCTCTCTGGATTATACAGTCAGAGTCATCATCATTAACTCATTTTATTGTCTCGGAGGTGGAAGTGATTGACACACACCCACACACTCATCAAGTCAAGGTCTGGTGACAAACCCATCTAACGCTGAGAGGATCTGATACATCAGATCTCTGACACTTATCCAGATTGACCGCTGCCTGTCTTTCTACTCCCATAATCTCATTAGGTATAATAGTTTTCTGGCTGAATTACAGTTGTATAGCTATATATATTCTACACAGATTGCTTGGGCCAGTGGGACAACCGATGCTAAGTAGCTAGCAATACAGATGGGATAAGAAAGGTGATGAACTGGACATGACCTTTAAGTAATCTTGGATTTAGCCGAGGATTGTCATCTCATCACATGCAGAAGCAAACATTCAGCTTTCAGAAGGACACTTTGCTAGCATACATTTCTCATGCTAAGTAGACAAAATAAGAGAAGTCAGTGCTGTAGTCCTTTTTTTGCTGAATATTGTTGTTTTTGATTTATGACATGCCAGTAAACATGACATGGCCTTACAACCAGCATTTTCTAATCTGCAACCAGCATTTTCTAATCTGCTCTTTGACTTTTTTTTTTTTTTTGCTTTCGTTCTGCCACTTAGCTTTGTGCACAAAGCAGCTTCCAGTTGAGTAAACTCAACAAGCTTTACAAACACTGATTAGGATACAGAGTAGAAGTCTAATGCAGTCACAATATCTGCATTTGTTTAACAGTCCAAATATCTGCATTCGGATTTAATTGCAAATATTCTGGAAACTATAGACACCGCGTAGAATTAGCAACACCATACTCGCTAAACACATACAAAAATTCTCGTTCTCCGTTCATAGATTTTCAATATTTACTATAAGCTTTGTGCATTTTCATATGTCATGATTTGGCATGCATAGTACCCTAACAAGAAAAGGTAAAAAAAAATTCTGGGGTATTTTGTTACACGATGGATTATTTGCTGATGAAAACCATGACAGTATGTGGGATGTGGATTTGTCTCCATACCGTGATGTCTGCTATATGATAATTGTCATTGTGGATGACAGAAGTGTATGTTTAATATGTGGCCATCATGAATCTGGTGTATGAATGAAGTCTGGTGTGGGATGCATGTACTCCAATGTGGGAGTGGGGGAATGTTAGTAAAACATACGAGGCTCAGGTTCCCAAAAAGTGTGTTGCGATAAGAGATACTTGTGCTATGACACATTTATAAAAAAAAATGCTCCTAAAACATTATTACAATGTCTAGATGTGTTATAAGTGTCATTAATGTTATATCACCCTTGTTGTTTATACAGCAACATTACAAAAATCTCTTTTATATGCATAAAACTCTTCTCTCTGCTGGTGCTTACTAAGAACCTGAATGTGATAGACCAGCTCAGTCAGAACCCAGACCTTAATCTGATTGCGAATCTTAATCATTGCTGTTCACCAATCTGTCCATCCTATCTGACAGAAAATAATTGATTAATTAATTAAAAAAATCTGGATCCAGATGTGCAAAGCTGTTAGAGACATATCTGAGAAGACTTGTAGCTGTAATTGTAGACAAGGTTAGTTCTATCCAGCTAACTACACTGAACATGTGGTGGGTCAGATTTAAGAGCACATGATGTATAGTTTACATAAAAATATTAAGTTTGTCATCAAAATGTGATTTTTTAAATTATTCTAAACTTAATTTAAACAAGTTTCCAGTTACTAGATTGAATTATGTAGAGTGAGCGTGATCATGTAGTAGAAACGTAAACGAAATATTTTATGAAATCTCTCAAGGATGTTGGCACTAACTGGAGGTATAACTACAGTATTAAATTGATGTGTATAAACCATGTGTGATCGAATAGTGCAACAGTCACATTACCTAGGGTACATTAGCCTGGGGGTGAATACTTATGCAAAAAAAATAATAATAAAAAAATGTCTGCTTTTTTGTTTAATTGGTCTTTGTTGTGTAAGTCTATTTCAATTCCAGGTTGCCACAAGACAAAATGTGGAGTCAAAGGGGGGTGAATACTTATGCAAAGCACTGCAGGCACATGCTTGAGCCACCCTGGTGCTAAATCTGTTAATCCAGCATGCAGGATAAACAGAAGATTTGTTTTCATCAGGAGGCATGAATAATACACGCTTGCACACTGACGACAAGCAACAACGGCGATTCTTCAGCCCGAGCGTCGGACCGGTTGGAAAGGGATTGCGGCTTCAGTTGTAAATATTAATAACCATATTGTGAGTTTGACCAGAGAAAGTTATTGCTGAGTCGGTTGGTCGCCTCGGTGGTATTTATAGCCCAACAGGAGCGAGTCAGTGCTGTTGCATTTTAAACACTGCTCCTGGCTTTTCACTGTATAATTTAATACAACCTTAGGAGTTTAATAACACAACATAAAATGAACAGTGAGAAAGCTTATGAACCGCTTAAAAACAAGCCACACTTGATTCCTGTCCGAATCTCCATTTGTTTTATATCCTAATGAGGGTTGCCAAGGTTGTGTTTTGTTCTACACCAAAACTGGGCTAAGGTTGCAGGTGGAAAAAGCAAGTCTGCAGCTGTGTCGCTAGTTTGAAAACAGTCTGTGACCACCAGGATCTTGGTTTACATAAAATATCAGAATTAAATCTAATAAATTTCTGCAAACAAAGGGAAAGTGTAAGCGCAGACGGTCTATCTACGATGTACAGAATAATTTCTGTCTTCGTCAGGAAGTGTACATGTTACGATCATTCAGGTTGGAATGCTTTTTGTCTAGATAGGCTAGCTCATATTGTGAGAGTGTGTTTTCGAATGGGGTGGTGAGGCTAGTGATCATTTATTCCATGCATGCTTGGTAAATGGTCTAAAAATATTTCAAATATTCGATAAGATACTCTTGTAAAGCAGAAATGCTTGCACTCCACAGTGAACTTGTTTCCTACTTATAGACTGAGAAACACAAGAAAAATGTGTCTGTGTTTTTTTAATACTCTTGGGCAAGTTGGGCTCCTTTTGAGATGTTTTGCTGAGAACTGGCAACCCTGATGCCAGTAGGAAGCTTTCATGTAAAGTATATGAGGTTTTACCCTTTTCATATTTCCATATCTGGAAACAAAATCAGAGCTAACGACACAAATGGCTCAATGTAGCAAGTGCAATTGTAGCATACCTTAGTGCTCAAGCATGGTAGACTACACACACACACACACACACACACACACTTCACAACTGGCTCTAGAAGGTTTAGCTTAGCAGCATAAACCTAGCAAGCTTGTAATCAGGTGCTTAAATTATTCTTGAACATCCAGAGAATGCTAATACATAGCAAGGACTGCTTTAGCATAACTTTTTCCTCAAACAGTAAACTGTTTTTAAAAAATCCAAATTTGAGTTCTGATGGCTTTCCTAGATACGACAGTTTATCAAGAAGTTGGCTTACAGCAATTGAGAGAGAGGAAGCCACTAAATTTACCATCATTCTAGTACATTTGAGTGTCAAGCAGAGTTGGCAACCAACAGCTTTTGTCAGACTTCTAACTAATTTCACATCACTCTGAGCAGCTTGCTAGCTAGCTAAATACATGACTAAGTATCTCGCTAGCTGTAATATTAGCTGCCTCAATGCTATTTTCCCTCTAAACTTTCTTCTCTAGAAAGGTTATGAAAACTGAAATGTGGACTGTTGAGCACAGAAGTGTGCTACTGTGGCATTTATCATCCGTAAGCTAACCGTGTCATAAAAATTTAGCAAACTCCATTACAGCACTGCTTACTAGCTTACAGGTTTTGACTAGCTTTCAGTGGCATATGGTTGAAATCCGTTGTTTAAACCTTGCTATAGCACACTAATCATCAGTCAGGCCAAGAAAATAAAGGTTTATTGATGATTCTAGGAAAATGGTGGACAGGATTGCACTCGGGTATAAAATACAGCTTTTGGTTGTTAACAACAATCATTACTTGTACAAATCCATTAAAAAAAAAACACAAACCCAGTAAAATTACATGGCACAGAGCTGGTGTGTTTTAGCTTGTTAGCTCTGAGTTGGCCATGTGTTCTTCTCTCAAATGCTCCCCTCACATCCCTCTCCACACACATATACACACACAAACAAACAAGGTCAGTTAGCAGAATGAGTGACCTCTCTGTAAAAGCTGTCTGTGCTAATGATGCTGCATCCGTCGGCCATCATTTTTAACAGTCAGCGCATGGAAACCAATCTAGCAGCTAATGCTAATTCATTAAGCCATTCTGAACACTTTGGATATAAACACGCAGAGCTAATGATGGCCTCTTTGGCCTTTGTCTGCCTCAGTTATTGCTAAATTAGAACAAGCGATGGCTTAAACAGCACCTGGACGCTGATGACAAATGAACAGTGTGATTTTGATAAACATTTTCAGCGTCTTCTTGCCAGGAACCATATGATTCCAGTGTTTCACCTGTTCTGTTTTCTTTTGGAACTTAGTTTTATAGGAAGGAAAGAGGAAAGGAAAAAGCAGTAGGGAAAAAAAATGTAAACTGTAAATATATAAAGAATTTTATTTATCTAAGCAGAAAATTTCTGCTTACTACAGAGGCCATTTTACCCGACTACCTTTGACTCCTGCAGTTTGCCCGAATTTATTTATTTATTTATTTATTTATTTATGTAATTAAATTTAATGTTATTTTCCTCAATTTTAAATTGTACATTTTTGGACTATTAAAGCTAGTCCTAAGAAAGGGAGAGAAAAAGCAAGGAAGAAAAGGAAGTGGAAAATGTAAAGATGTATGAAAAAAAAAAAGTAAAAAAAAAAACAGAAAATTTTAAAGTGAAACAAGAAAAAAATAGTGTCTGCTTAGTTCAGAAGGCATTTATTATTTTTTTTTTTACTCCTTTTAAGAAAAAGAGAGAAAAGCAGAAAGAACAAATGTACATATTGCACCTGATTCATTTGATTAAAGCAAACACAGCACTATGTTTTCTGCTGTTCTGGTTGCCACTGAGTGAAAAGTAGAGTGAATCATTTCAGCTTCACTGTTAAATGGCCCACAGGCAGTTGAACATAATTCTCAGCAGGAGCTCAGGCTTACCTTCATGCTGTGATGGCCAGGGATACGATGCAGAACGTTTGACTGTTTATATTACTCATCGTTCTGTATTTGAGGGCCTCAGAAGCTTGCGTCCTTCATGGCCTGTTTCTCAGATTCGAATGTCCTGACAGGCTCTCGTTGCACCACTCAAACAATTGTGAAGGTGATTCTTTCCGAAAGCACTGAGATCTGAATAGTAAGCAATATTCCTGCCATTCGGTATGTAATCAACTGGATAAACTGCTTAATGCAATGTCTTGGGTTTTGAGCACAGGACCTGCATATAAAGTAAATGGAGCATTTCACAATGCCATCGAATCCAGTTTAAAATATTGTTTACAGCTCTGCAGCAGGGCTTTTCAGATGGTGCTGCCAATACATGTGGAATGGAGATCCTTTGCCAAGAGCGTGGAAATAAAAATGTAATCAATATTTGAGTGACTGGAGCTGGCAGCACTCTCAATAATTTTAATGGCCATGCATGCAATCAAGCTCACACTTACATTTAAAATTACCCTACTCTACTGCAAATCCACTTATATCCTGAATTGGTAATGGAGTACTATTATTTTTAGCATGGAGACCAGTATTAGGTGGAATAGTTACCACTAGTAGCTTCGATATTCACTTTGACTAGAGGAAAGCCAGTATTGGGACTTCACACAGTCAGGGATTGTCAGCCAGCAAGCACTCATCGCAGAAATCATCAACATATGAAAAAAAAAAAAAACTGGCTGCAGTTCAGCGACTATTTTTTATTTTAAACATGAGCCAGTGCTGCATTCATAGCAGTTTATCCAATCACATGAAGTAATGACATGATTTGTTTAAAAAAAAAAAAAAAAAAAAAAAGGTGACAACAAAAACAGGACAGAGGGAGATTTGTGTTTATTCCCTCGTTTCAGTTTTAAAACAGATGACCCATCTGTTCAAAGTAGCTGGGTGTAGGACAAGGACAGGATACATTCATTAACATCAGAATGGGAAACTAGTCCATCTCAGGGCACCGTGCACCATTTAGCATAGGCAGTTCACCTACTGGAATGTTTTTTGGGGTCTGAGGAAACTGCAGAACCCAGAGTAAACCATGCAGACAAGAGGAGAACATTTGTTTATATTTTGCGAAATAAAGCCAACCAAAGTTGGTTATAAAATATTGTGGGCAGGTACAATAAAAAAAAAAAAAACTGCAGGAGTATGCAGGACAACTGATAGTCGGAAGTATTAAGGTCTTCAAATTCTCTTATTTATAGCTATAAACAAATTGTTAATGGTTGGTAATGGTTAGGTATTAAAAGGTAACACTTGTCACCATTCTGTCATGTTAGTTTCTTATCCAGAGCATTATACGCAGAAAGTTTATGTTGACAAATTGTAGTATCTCTGATCTATCTTGAATATTCATATTCTGGTCACCAGATCCTTAAGCGTGTTGGATGACACTTAATTAATTCCTGAATGAATTCTTACTCATTGCAGAAGAATAGGTACTTTTCTTCCAAATGCCACTCGGCAACAAAGACAAACAGCCAAGGCTGTTTTGGCATCTACGATTATTTGCGATTCAGTTTTTCAATTGTGATGAGACCATCCAGTATATCTGAGCCCCAGATAGACATCAGATGTTGTGTAGAATTCTTGGAACTAAAATCGGTACATTTGTTCTGGGTTTATTACTTTTTGTTCACTGTCTTATTATCAGCTCCATTCAATTTTACCATCTCTCCACCAAGAAATAAACAGCCGTTAAGGGAAGGAAGCAAACAACACAGTAATAAAACCAATCCAAGATGAAGTGTTATTGAGGAAAAAAAAATTGGATCAGAGGACATGATGGAGCACTGTCAGGAGGAGTCAATCTATGAGGAGGATCATGATTATCACACATCAGCTACTCACCAGTTCTGGACATTTGACCTGATCTATCACAAATCTGGCAGAAATTCCATCCAGTGAAAGTTTTTCAATAACTCCTTCGTAATGGAGTCATGGGGAAAGAGATAACCGCTACCCTAGTCCATTTAAAGTAACTAAATCTTTCAACTTTTCAGGTTATCTCATGTGGATTCTTATGTATATGCAATTCGGACCTGATCTTGCTGATTCAAGGGAAATCTAGAGGGATTTAATTTGAATGAATTGGGCACCCAGGCCACCAGGGGCTTGGGACCCATAAGACTATTAAAAATATAAATAATTTAATATTTGTGGTGGGTTGGGGTCAGGTGTGTTGTTGCTTAGGGCCCACAAAGGTTCAGAAATCCTGAATGCAATCTCCATACAATGACTTGACGTGTTATTGAATTATTACCAGAATAACAAGAGTAAGAAGAGGTCTGCAGTCAAGATACCTTATCTTAAGACCAACCAGAAATCAGGCTAAAAATTCAGAATCTGTGTTTTTACCTGAGGTGATGCCAAAGGTATCAGATCTGGAGTTAGTACTGAAGCCTAAGTCAAAGCCAAATTCATCAATAAAGTAGCTCAATTTGTATGAATGTAACTGTTGCCTTTGTGCATGTTGGCTTGTGTTCATTGTGAATTAGTTTCCGAGTCAGGTGGCACAGTGGTGCAGTGGCTAGGATTGCTGCCTCACAGCTCCGGTGTCTCCGGGTCGATCCTGAGCGGAGGTTACTGTCTGTGCAGCGTTTCACATGCTCCCCCTGTCTGCATGGGTTTCCCCTGGGTTCTCCGGTTTCCTTCCACCTCCCAAAAACATAACAGTTGGTGGATTGTCCATTCTAAATGGTGTACTGAGATAGATTGGTGTCTCGTTCCAGGATAGTCTCCAAATCCAGGTTTTTCTCAGGTTTCCTCCCACCTACCTAAAGAGTGGATTGGCTACAATAAACTGTCCCTAGGTGTAAATGAGTGTGTGGTGCTTTGCGATGGACTACCATCCCTTAGTCTCTGGATCGACCATGAACCTGACCAGGATAAAGCAGTTACTGAAATTGACTGAGTGAGCTTACAATTTAACTGGCCAAATATGATCAGGAGATGGAAAAATTGAATCCCAACCAAG
Source organism: Pangasianodon hypophthalmus (assembly GCF_027358585.1). Taxonomy (NCBI): domain Eukaryota; kingdom Metazoa; phylum Chordata; class Actinopteri; order Siluriformes; family Pangasiidae; genus Pangasianodon; species Pangasianodon hypophthalmus. The sequence continues at coordinate 31,721,415 of NC_069712.1, forward strand.
CCCTAACTATGGTTCTTGAGCTGCTGTAGCACTCTCCTCCAAGCGTGTTTAGGCCCTTTGAGCAGCAGTGTTAAAAGATGAACTGACTGCCTTTATGTGTATCGGAAGGAAGTTCTCTCTGATTGGTAGCCCTTGTGTGATTGGGGACACCAAGATAATGGGGTGGGGATTTGCAATGAGAAAATCTGGTTAAAAATTGATGGGAAAAGCCGAAAGAAAGGTCTTAAAGGTACTGAAAAGTTCTTCGGTATGTCTTCACTGGGGGAACCTTTAAGGTACTGCAACAAGAATTTGTCATTCACAGCTAGAACCTTCACCTTTGAAGAATAATCTCTGGTAAAAGCAGGGGTAATGAGTGAGATGTTGTGTTTCTCACAAATTTTATGTTTTATGTTTTTATGTTTTATGTTTCCAGTCATTAAGGTTCTAATTGCAATAGCATGCAATCTGACAGCTTTTCTGGGTGTTCTGAGAATTTTAGGAGGAACATTAAGGTTCCACTCTCCTCTCTCTCTCTCATATATATATATATATGGCTGGGTAGCATATACAGTGTGGATATGCTGGACAAAGGGATGATTAACGTCCCAGGTGCACAAGATTTCACCACATTACTCAGAACAATGCACAATTTAAATTCTGAATGTTTACTTCCAAATGTATATAAAATATTTTTTGTTCAAATTGGAACACTGTGGTACTTTACGTTTTGAAAACATTCTCTCTTATCTGGTTATCTACATATATACTACCCAAAATGCCACCCACTCACCAATAACTCTTGGCGCACACATACACTCCATCTGAGTGTGAACACAGCATATATTAGGGATGCACAGTAATTATTTAAAAAAAGTTAATTAGTCTCTTCTTTTCATCTGGAATGTGTGATATGGCCAGTTAGACATGATTTAGTCATGCCAGTTAAGCCAGATGGTGTTTGTTTATTACTTAATTTATTTGTCACATCTTGTTCAATATATATCCAATCATATTTAACCAGATGTTTTCGCATCTCAAGAGCTGCATTATGTTTTGTCACCATCAGTGTGTTCTATGTGAATCACAGTATATCAGAATGCAGTATCTTAGAAGCCAGTGACAGATGCTAATGGTGCATCTGTACGTATCGTATTGTATACTGGGAGTGTTTAATTTTCCTTCTGAGATAATGCAGTGTGTTAGATGACCAAAAAAAATATATATATTGTAATATGTCAATATATGATGTGCATCAGCACTGACATGAAAAAAATAAAAAAGAGATAAATTTATTTTTTTGATATATCTATTTACTTGTTTTATTATTAAAATAATTAATTACATATTCAGTAAAAGTGTATTATTCTAATAATAATTTTGTCATTAAAATATTTTAATTTCAAAAGGAAGATTAGACCTCCAATCACCTAATAATAATAATAATAATAATAATAAACGTTATTTATAGACCATTTTTTATACATGTGGTAGTCAAAGTGCTCTACAAAAAAGTAAAATAAAAGACTGTATAAAGGTTTATGTAAATGAATACAAAAAATTGAGCATAAGGAAATAAAAAGTACACAAATATAAAATAAAATGAAATATACATTTAAAACTAAATAAGTAAAATAAAGGTAAAATGAAATTATAAATATTAAACAGGAAATGCTTTCAATTTAAAACATGCATTTTCAAAAGCTTTATAAAGGAGTGTACCAAATATTGGCTAATAATGGAATCAAGAGAAGTACATAAAAGTGACACAAATGATCACAGTTGTGAAATTATATAGTCATATTTCCCAACCGTACATTTAAAGCATCTAATGATTCGATAAGATAAATTTCAAGCTGTTTTGCTGCACATTGCATGAAATGCAGTACAGAGGCTCAGAGGCCACACCTCCTCCACAGGGAATGTCAGACAGAAAAACATGGAAGTGAAGAGGAAAGAGATCATGTCTCCTAATACTTGTACAGTACATGTTTGGTGTCAGCTTTACAGATAAAGACATTCATATTGAAGTCATAATCACTTCCCAGATACCCGTTGGTTTGAATCTAGTCTAGACATATTATAAAAATTGAGACTAACTACAACACACAAAAAAGGATAGAGGAAACACAGCAAGATGCCAAGTGGCCAATAGGTAATGCTCTCCACGCATGGATTTGTAAGAAACTGGTTTTAAAATGATCACAATGAGTGTAAACGTAAACATGAGTCGCCCCCGCAGCTTTGCCTTGCCTTGCCTTGCCTTGCATGACCTAGAAAAGAACACAGACAAGCAGTTGCTATTCGCCTCCTCAACCCCAGAGTGTGTTTTAGCAAAAGTGCATGGTGTGGTTAAAGAGAAGATGATGAAAAATTATTACGCTATTATGAATTATGAAGCTAACATTGTACTCACTTTGGTTCTAATCAGAAATCTTTAAACATGTGTTAAATTTCAAGTTGGAATTAACCTTTTAATTGCCAGAGAAACATTCATGGCAGGTTTTCTTTATCCATTTTGGATATCAACACCCTCCAAATTCCACACTGAGCTCAAATCAAAGAAGCAAATTCCCTATGAAATTTCAAGGCTTTTTTTCCCTCACCTTTTGTTTACAACAGCGTCAACATTTATGGTTTAGCTGATTTAAAAAAAAAAAAAAAACACTTTTTTGCAACATCTGACAGCTATATTTTTCTGCTTTCTGCATTAAAGAAATGGTCAGACCAAATTCACCTGGGGGAAAAGCCAATTCACTGAAGGGGAAAGGAGACAGGATGTGTAAGTGGCACTTGTACTTCAGATAGTGGTTATTTTCACTTTGCGTCAACTTTACCTAGGTGAAATTTAACCTGTGAATTCACAAACCTCAGTCTCATAAGCCAATAGGAATAAGGAAGCTGGGGATTGTGGGCTCTTTGTTTAAGAGAATAAATGGAAGAGCTGCTAGTTATAAAGTAGGGGTCACACTGGACTTTTCCTTGCTGTTTTCTTGCTGTTGCTTTGTGCATATCTAAATACAAAAACAAACAAATCAAGCATACAAACGGAAACTAGCTAGCAAATGTTACCACTGAGTTCCACAATCACATGGCAACAAAAGGATGAGCTTGGTGAGGAAACAAATGTGTAACAGGAAATAACTTGTTTCGTGGACATTCCACAACATTAAATGTAACTATAAATGGATAATTATTCCATTCTTGAATAAATAAAAAATATTGTGATCACTGGTGAATTTCTGTGGTATAAGGGGAATGTAGGGGTAAAGAGAGGAAACTGATTCCACTTCACATTAAGCTCCATCGCGACACCTCGTCATCGATTAATTTACTGTAACAGCATGACATAGTCTTGTGAAAGATACATACCTAAGGTACAAAAAAATCCTCAAGCAGAGATACAGTTTTTAATACCTTTAATTTCTAAGAGTGTAAAATCAGGTTGTGAAAATGTACACAAAAGTGTAAGTAGACAACGGAGACATCCAATAACTTTTAATAGACCATAAAGCGTTTAATTGTTCATGTTATTTATTCAGATTGTTTTGTTCTATGTGCTGCGATGTCCTACCAGTGTGAGGCTAGCTTTAATACAGACACAAATAGCCATTTAATTCCCGGGGGAGCTTTTACTTAAGACTTGAAAGGAGGGATAGTGGAAAAGCAATGTGCAGACTGGTGGGTCGAAAGGATTGAGGAGTGTGGGTTTCAGTGGATTGGTGCTCACTTAACTAGAGATGGCATCTCCACAGGTGACTCAGTGAGAGGGTTTGGTGAAGAGTCTCTGCCCACTTCTTCTGCAAACGGTGTTTTGAACCACCTCATGATGAGTCACCCCCCCAGGAATGACTGGGGTACAGAGAGGCTTTACAGCTGTGCGTGGTGTGCTTAAATCTGACTCCTTGCACTTGTTTTACTGTCATTGATGGTGAATGAGGTGCTGTCACCACTGCTGAACTGCCAGTAATCCAAGAGCAGCAGTACGTGTCCATGAGATCCTGTGTCATTGGTAATGTGTTCAAAAATCAGAACATATTTCATCATTTTGATTCCAAAAATGACAAAAAATAAACCTAAAAATACAAGGTCTCACCAGCTATCACATTTTCACCCATTTGTGTTGCAGTGCTTGTCTTGTTTTTATCCCTGTCCTGTCATTGGTTCATTGCCTGATTGTGTTCACCTCTTCTGTTTTCAGTTCTTTATTAGTTTGGATTTTACTATCCTTAGGGTCATGGCGGGTTGCGAAGTCTTTCCGAGCCTTGTTTTCTCTGTATCAAAGTATTTTCTAGTTCCATATTCTAATGGATAAATCTTTGCATGTTTCCCTTCTTGGTCATTATGGAACATTCCATTCCACATACCTGCCTGTGTTCTGACCCTTGTTATGGTCCATGGATACAACTGTTGGATTTACCTTAATAAAGCACATACACAGTTAACGCAATTACGTCCTGCCTCTCACCTTCTAAATCCCAATTTAGCCCCTGGCAAAACTGACCAAGTAGAAGAATAACTGAAAACTTTTTAGCTTAAGATAAATTACGTAATGATGAAATCACTATAGGTCACAAAGTGTATGTACTGTATCTCTTTATACCATCAGAATGAAGGACTTCTACTTTTCAGTGGCGAGACACAGCAATGGGCACAAAATTAATGACATGTAGAAGCTCAGAACTTTGGAAGCCAATAACATTAAGGTCATTCCTTGACAACAGCTATTAGAAAATCAATTTATCAAGGATTTTGTTGTCCTATTTCTCTTGAAACTTTGTTACTATATGGTTTAGAATTAATATTTTTCTACTAAATGTCCCTTAGTTTGCACATTTTTGATGATCAATTCTAGCAGAAGCCAAACGGGGGCATCCTTGTAAAGTGCACGAACCACCTTAACTGGCTGCAACACTGCAGAGGAACCTCATTTCCAAACCATTTTTTCTATCATTATCCACAGCTCATGACTGTATCAGGCACGTCGCACTGGACGGAAACCTTGCGGAAGACACAGGACCTGCTGGAAAGATTATATCTCACAATTGGCTTGGGAACGTCTAGAGATCCCTCTTGAGGAGCTGGAGTATGTGGCTGGAGATAGAGAAGTCTGGACAGACCTCACTCAGATATTTAACCCTCTCCAGAAGGGTGTTGACTCCTTCCAAAGACCTACATCTCATTGTACTTGTACCTCAGTAAGCCATCCTATCCCAACATTCCATAGTTTCATGATTATGATCATGTTCTAGACCTTGGGCTTCTGCCTGGTATAGTGGGTGGTGGATTAAAACCAGTGATTAGAGCTTTCAGTGCTTATAAAAAGAGCTGCACACTTCCACATCACTGTCTCATCTGCTTTTCTTGTGGTCAAATCTACAGGGACTGCAGAAAAAGAACATTCTTGGCTTTAATAAGCTTCTAAGCCCCTTTTTTGGCTCAATACTGACAAGCTTAGGATTTTCACTGGACCTCTTTCTTTGTGACGATTACTCATGTGATGTATCAGTTCTGGCCTTGACTGATTAAAACATGATGTGGTAGGAACGTATCAGATCATGCATGAAGGAACGTAGTGTGTGTGTGTGTGTGTGTCTGTGTGTGTATAAATTTGGGAAGATTTGGGAAGCTCTGTGTGTCGAGGCAGAACATGGTGTGACATGGAAGAACTAGGAAGATGTTTGCTTGTTTATTAGGTGATTGCTCAGAAAAAAGAGGTTTTCCTGGCGGCTTGTTTGCTTTATGTCTCTCTCCATAACATTTTCCGTGTTCTATTTGGGCGATACAGCCGAACCCTTTCCTCCACTATCTAGTGTGAAATAGGACATGATGGCTCTTACTTTAGGCAATCCTGCCAGCTAAATGAAGTGATGGATGTGGCCCAGTGACATGCATATTTATCGACAGCGAAATGAATACAGCCCGTATGGATATCCATGGATATTCGTTCAGGTGCATGCGTATGAGTTATACCGGAGGCCACACTGCTATCACTTACATATGTGAATGATTTTCCGGCTCTTGCTAAGCCATTAGCATACATGCATACCCTGGAAGATGTGAAGGATCATATCAAGAGCAGACAGAAACAATGGCATTCATTTCATTTGCAAATTGATGCTGCTATTTTTAATGAAGGCTTAAATTTTCCATACATCTACTCCATACTGCCTCAATAAGGCAAGATGGTGTAAATGCATTCTGTTATGGTGAGATACTGCAATAATTCAGCAGAATAGTCAGCTTAAGTGTTGTCATATATGTCTAAGATTGGAATAATTTACACGAACAATATCCTAGCATGTGGCTTCAATTCTCTGGGTGAATTCCGAAATCTCCATCTTTGTGTGAACAGCTTAGCCTTCCAGATGTGTGTTTGTTGTTTTCTTTTATAGTTTTTTTTCTCTCTCTGGGTCCTGCTGATCAGCTCTCTCGCCCCCAGCCATGGCTTCTCAATAATGCATGATCTTACCAGCGCTGCCTTTAAAAGGGCTCGTTCCTCAAGGACAAATCCACCATTTTAACTCCAAAACACACAGCCAAGTATCTTCAGTCGTTAAGGGAACAACAGTGGTTCTATAGCAGTCCTAGGATTTAAACTCGCCACCTCTCGATCGTTAGCAGAAAGCCTTAGAGGTGCAGGTTGAAGTATAATAATCATACAATTTAAAGATCTTACAAAAAGCATTCCACTAGAGTCCTTAGATAGTTAAGGGTTCTTTTGCTTTCTTAGAATGCTTTCTGAAGTAAACACCTTTAGAGCGTTAGTATGTATAACCTATAAGGGTTCTACTGGAGAAACAAGCCAAATAACCTTTCAGATTATTCTTTTTTTTAGTGAGTAACATTGGAACACTTCAATTTATACCATTGCAATAAATGCAATAGATCTCACTATTTTCTTTTGTCATCCCATCGGCAGTTTTCTGAATCAGAAATTAGCTTTGCCCCAACCTTAACTCGAACTGCATGGCTTTGCCACCTTCTTCGAAAGGAGCATATGTTGTTTTTAAGGTTGAAAGGTTGTTATCTGCTCCTTTAAAATCACCCACTACTTGTTTTCAAGACTACTGTATACAATTGTTTTTTTTCTTATAGCAAATAAAAAAAAAAAAACAAAGAACCAAAAAAGATACAGAAAGATGCAATGCTTATGAATACGCAAATTGGAAATGCCTCCCCTTCCTGCTCTCTAACAGTTGCATACTGGAACACGTTTGATTTAATACTTGCCCTTCATTTATTCAGTACTAATGATTTTTTTTTCTATAAAATTTTTAGCTTTAGAAGGAACTGCTGCAGTGCCAATTTTCAGAGACTGACTAGTCTGCGCACTTAAATTATTTTCCCAAATAGGATTTAAAACAAATGTTTTTAAATATTTAGGCCAATTCTAACCACCGAGCTTCCCCCATAGTAGCCTGAAGATTGGATCTAAATAATAGAAATTAGTCGGAATATTACTGATCCTTCATTCTTTACGGTTCTGTGGGTTTCTTCCTAACTCCCAAAAACATGCCGCTAGGTGGATTGGCTATGCTAAATTGCCCCTGTGTGTGATTGTGTGTGAATGTGTGCCCAATGATAAAGTGCTTATTGAAGATGAATCAATAGACCCATCGTACCCTGAATATCTTGATTCATTACGTTGTTTTTGTGATAGGTGACATGCACACAAGTGTGAAGCTTGTCTAAGCCTGTATGATATGTAAATATATTTGCTAGATTAGCAATTTGGAAAACACTCCCTGGGTTATCGATGTACCAGTATTCCACAGTGACAATGCATCAAAATGTATGAAAGGAGAAAGGAGGATTGAGGTGGTGAGAGAGAGAGATATCCAGATGAAATGGACCATGAGCTGTTTTCTTGTCAGGGTTTTGCTGGGTCTGGCTGTCAAATACTTGACTGGGTGCTTGCTTCATGTAACGAGGAAACGTTGTCATTTTGAAGTGCGATGGCGGAGCTTGCTTCTGTTCTTGACAGCTGTCCATGTGCAGGAGCACTGGATGAGGGAGGAAACATTAGAAATATGTGTTAATAAGAAAGAATATTATTGTGAAGGACACTTCAGAGCATTTGCACTGGGGAAATTTTAGGCCAGGTGGTATTTTCTGTATGTATATTCTGGTTCATATCATGCTGTATTGAGAATGAGTTATGGCGGTGTATTGATGTACCTGGATTCAGATCACGTATATGATCTGAACCAGATGAAAACCCATCACTCATTTGCTGGTGGCAAATTCTTGGCAAATTCCCTGCTGACTGATCTCATGGGGAGTTTGATAATTAGCTGATGGTTGGTTAAATTGTGTTAAAGCGAAGGACTAAAACCCTGCAGCGCTGTTGACTTTGAGCGCAGTTTGGCGTGTGTCCTAATCTGTCATTTTAGTATTTCATCAATAATCGCTGTCTCTAGCAAAAGCTTCTTGAATTAAAATTTGTGGTACGATTGTGAAGATGTGAGAAGGTAGATGATTCATGCGGCTAAGCTAGACATCCTGGAGGAGGAAACATTGCAGGTTCAATCACAGATAACAAGAGAACAAGGAATCATTTTTCACAGATAAAAGCTCAGAGAATGTGTCTTTTCATTTTATGAGGGATTTATGTGGGAGGTACGGTCGGGCTGTAGCTGCTGGGTAGATGAGTTTACTGTTTTACTGTAGTGCTTATCCTATGGTTTTAGTTAATATCCCTAATTGGTTGTGCATTTGCAGTCCTTACTTATGAAGCTTGAGCAATTAGTTTGTCTTGTTTCTTTAATATAAAATAACTTACCTGAGGCCATGTTTGTCACATACTGTAGGCTTTAACTAACATTATGTTATATGTCTGGTTTACGATGAGTGTCATTGTAAAAGTATTTTAATATAATACATAAAACCTAGTGATTTCTGCTGGATGAATTAAACCAATAACTGTCCTTGGATCACTGCCACGATTTTTTATTAACCTATTTTTATAGTTGGTTTTAATGAGCCGTGTAGTACATTTAAACATGTTGCAGTAAAAGGTTTGCTCAAGACCAGCATGTGCTATCTTCTTTTAGGATCATTTCTATCCAACTGATACTAAGCATCAAACAGGTAGTACATCGTAGACTGGTACTGGCTTACAATATGGTTCGATGCGGTCCGAGAGCGTGGTGAGGGACGTGGTTTCGGTCCCTTTCCAAGTGAACTTCATTGCAGTGAGAAAGTGAATAGAGTCCGAAGCGACTCACCTGCAGGAAGTGAATCAAATATGCCAAGTGTTTTGGGTTGCAGCATTGTTTTGGAGATGCGAGCTGCTAAACTGAGCCAAAGGACAGAGCTGTAGAGCTGCAGCATTCTGGAGATTTGAACTGATAAACAAAAAGAGAAAATAAACATGTCATTCATGAAACTATGTGCACCAAAAAAAAAATAATAATGCAAAACCTATTCAAATTTGCACTAATTTGGACTAATAGCTTTGAAAGTACTCTTAGATTACAGTTTATCCATGGGACTTCATTTAGTTACTGAATTCTCTTCAGTTGTAGGAAAGTTGTAGCCATAGATAGATAATGCTATTGATCCCTGAAGGAAATTATTTTGTTGCAGCAGGACAATAAACAACTAATTACAAAGACATAGACGATGCACAGAGAACACAGATTACAATACCTATTTGGCAGTAAACTAAGTAAATAAGAAAAAAATAAAATGCTATGAAGCAACAAAAGTAAGTAAGTAAAGTGGTTGTAGTGCAGGTGATGATTAGGATGCATTTTTGCACAGCTACTACAGAGTGGACAAGTTGTACAGTACATAAAAGCAGTGAGTATGTACTGCCCACCACCTTTTGCTGCCCCATAGCTGGATCAGACTGGAGCTGAAAGTGTTCTACAGCATGACAGGGTGACATTGTTCATGATGAGCAGCAGTTTAGCCAGCATCCTGTCCTGCAAAACTGATTCCAGAGAGTCCAGATTGGTCCCAATGACCCGTCCAGCTTTCCTTATCAGTTGGTTTTGTCTGCTGGCATCTCCTGCTTTGATGCCACTACCCCGGCATAAAAGATGGTGCCCGTCACAACCGACTTCACATGCATAGCTTCCTGTTACATACATTGAAGGACCTGAGCTTCCTCCAGAATAGAGTCTGCTCTATCCCTTCTTGTAGACTGCCTCAGTGTTACATGTCCCGTCTAGTCTGTTTTCTAGTTGCACTCCAAGGTAACTGTAGGATTCCACCACTTCCATGTCCTCCCCAAGGATTGAGAAAGGGGTCAGTGAGGACTTGGATCTTCTCAAGTCCACCACCATGTCCTTTGTGTTAGCCACGTTGAGCTGCATGTTCCTTCCACACCACTCAACGACTCAACTCACTCAACTCAAATTGTGCCAAGAAGAATGACATAAATAGACTTTACTTTTATCTTGCACTTCATGTACTATGTCTGTGATGAACAGGGCTAAAAGAACTGCAAAAAAAAAAAAAAAAAAAAAAATCAAGCCCAAGGGATGGGATTAACGCAGCCAAAATAGAAAATCAAATTTAAGGCTTTCCTTTAGAGTTAAGGTCTGGAGGACTGAGTGGCCACATCTTTTCTTAAATAAAAATTTTGGTGTGTTTGTGTGTTCCAATTACAACATTCCTCCAGGCACTAGCATATAGATAGACCTCTACACGTCTGCCTGTGTAATAATGTCTTTTTTTTTGTTGTTGTTAATGTAATCTCTCCAGACTTGGTAGCCTTGGAGGAAACTCTCCTTTAGTCAGCATTGTGTTTGATTATCAGTGAATAAGGAAGTCGGCCTGCTGGTGCTGGTGTTTCTCAGAGCGACTCTAATAGCTAATCCAGGTGGGCCTCTCAGTTCCCTCTGTAATTAAACAAGTAACCATCTGCTCTTAACTCTCACTCTTTTCCTCCTCCATCTGCAGCACTTTCATCACTCTCTTATCTACTCTGTTTTGTTCTTATACAACTTCATCTTACTTCAAACATTTGTGTTAAAGTAGACGTGACACTAAGTGGAGGTGTTTTAATAGAAGGGTTGGGGACCGTTTGCAAAACTTTGAGAAAGAAGACTTTATCACATAATCATCCAAACTTTTCAACCCCAGTCCACTGCAAAATTTCAATTAGATATAGATAGATAGATACAGTATATAGCATGTTTTGCTATACATGAACAAGAACAAGAACATGACATGATCTGGACAAACACAAGACAAAAAAGCGCTACCAGAGACACAACTTAAATACCCATGCTCATTAGACATAAACGAGTCTCAGGTACGTGTGATCTCGTGAGGTGCAGGGGCTGATGGGTAACGCAATCCTGAACTTAAGAAGGAATCTAATGAAGACTGTGTGAATGCAAACTTAAAGTCCTGGGATGCAGTATAGTTTCTGGGTAACTATGTGTGTTTGTATTACTGAGACATTTTTTACACAAATGAAAGAGGAAAAGATTTCAATCCTTTTCCAATTTCCAAAATTATTTATGTGTGTACCTTAGAAAGCCAGAAGACAAGACTCTTCAGTTTATTTTTTTTTATTTTGTATAATAAACTCTAAGTTTTAAATTTCTAAAAGCTCTAAATTGAAAAAAAAAACCTGAGGTTAGTCTGATCTCGCTGACATTAGCAGAGTGAATCAACAAGGAAAAGTCTGAAATCAACATAAAAGGAAGAAAGACACATCTGGAAACTGGAGCTTTTCAGAAATTAAAGTTGGCCCTTCGTGCCAAGGACAGAATTTTGTCAGTGCAGAATGACACAGGACTTTGCAGGATGTGTTGCTTATGAGCAAACAAAGAAAAAAAAAAAAAAAGAAACAGCAAATCAACAGAGAATGTGGCATCAACAGACATGATACAGATTTTAAACAAATGAATTAAAACAAATCCAGTCATTTGTTTCATATGACTGTTATTGATCTCTCTATTTTAATTGGTCAGAAGGTGATGATTAATTTTCAATAACAACATCTCAGACAATAGTTCATCTGCAAAACCATAGATTTAACATAATGCACTTGTTAGTTATCTAAATGTACATCAAAAGGCAGTAGACACAGTCCTAGATGTCATGAAGATGACATGAAGATGAACCTGAAGCCAAGCAGTGAAGAGAGGAAGCTATGGATCACTGCTCAAGCATATCACATATCTGTAAAACATGATGGAAGTCCCGTCAGCTCGGTTACCGCTGGACGTGCATCACTCATCTTCATTCATAATGTGACTGTCAACAAATTCTAAAGTGAATGACTGCTCAGACACTTCTCCGGTCCAAACACTCTTAAAATGATAGGTACCATAAACGTTTTTGTAGAGTGATGCCAATGATGGCGTAGAAGAAGCATTCTTGGTTTTGGAAATAACCCTTGTTGATGTCACGGGATTGAAGATTCATTTCCCATCATAAATATCATGTGGAAGGTTCTCCGTGGGAGGAAATAGTTCGTTCATGATGGCACCAACCAAATTTGATGTAAAAGTGCATCTCGTACTGCATTGTAATTTTTTTTTTTTTTTGCTGTAAAACTGTTCTGGTCTTATTTACATTATTAAAATGCTTGATGATATTCAAAGCAGTGTTCATAAATGACCGTCTCCTTTCCTCACTCCTCTGCACAAATCCAGCTAATTTCACATGCCGCTGATTATTCTTTAATGTCACAATTCAGGTTGAAGTGTTTTTTATGTTTACTAGGCTTTCACAAAGGGCCTGGCTGTCTTTCCATGATAATAGGTAATTAAGTGTGAACGTGGATGTGTGCGAGCTCAGCTGGATGTGCGCGCGAGTGCCTCGTCGAGAAGACTTTGACTCGGAGAGACTAACACAGCTGCAGATTGGACCATAATTAACTCATCTTTCACTCACGGGCTAAATTAATCATAGCACCGCAGTGGTTTTTGCCTCATTAACGGTTATCTGCTGAAAAGCACTAATCGTGTCGAGCCGGCCAATCAAAAGACGTTGAGGAGTGAGACAGAGGAGGTTTCTTAACCATGCTGGATTAAATATGGCCCTTTAAATATCAGCCATATTCATTTTTCTAATGTATTTTTTTTCAGCAACATTTCCAGAGGTTCTATTAAGTACTTATTACATGTGTGCATGCAATGAGATCTACCTATATCCAACAATCCGTCTATATATCCTGTGTTTCATTTAGAGAAAGGTCAGTGTTTACAGTTCTGACAGAAAATCAGTTCCACTGACAATAAATACCATTGACAAAGTCATAGTATGAATATTGTATTGTTTTGTGTTGTTTTTTTTTCATTTATTGTAGTTTCTCAGAATGTTGTATTCTCAGCTTTCCTATACATCATGTCCTGATGTTCAATATCTAAGGAATAAAACACTCCATGTCATGCAGTTTTGGGAAAAATAATCAATGATGTGGTGGTGTGATGAAGCAGAGTTACTGTTGCCACGCCGTCGTTGATTGTTTTCCAATAACAGCATGTCATAACCATAGTATCCATAGAAACAAGTTAGTTCCTGTTCTCACTTACGTTATAGCTGCTACAAACAAGCGTTCCCTCACTAGCCTCTTTAAGTTAATAATAAAAAAAAAAAAAGTATGTGTGAACTCCTCTATCCTGAACACTTTCCCATGGAGGAAACTCTCATTGTTACAAAAATGCTGACACTGGAGACTCCTTCCATTCTATTTTAAATAACATATTAGAATGAGCACATTGATAATTAATACAATCTTTATTTAGCATGTGTCCATTTTAGTCTATGAGGAGTCTCTGATGATAACCCATAATACAGCTGTAGTAGGGTTTAAAAGTCGAAAGCCTGAATTTATTAAAGATTTCTCTCTCTCTCTCTGTGTGTGTGTGTGTGTAAAATTGTACAAACTTGGTAACACCCAATATTGCACATCTTGCCCATTTTGCATGTTTGCCTCAATGAATATGCAATTAGGGGTGTTTCTACCTAAATGTGCAAAATACATGGTGGGGTGTATGCAAATCGATTCATTTAACACCTGCAGTGTGATTTACTGCTGCATGAAAGGCAGATTGAGAACAGCAATTCCATGTAGAAATTAATACGACCAAAGGGCAGGTATTAAATTTGCCTAAAGATGCAACAGTAGTAGCATTTTGGTTTCGTAACAGATATTTTTCGCACGTTTGCAACAAATCCGATACCAACATTCAAAGAGCTTGGAGACAGCTTGTCTTTACAAATACACACACGTCTAGAATTTTTAGACCCCTCATTTGAAAATTTTGACTTTATTTACACAATTATTCTTAATTATTCATAAATCACCTGCAATATGCAAATTAGTCTCTATATTCTGGAGTCCGCCGCCAAGAACTGGTTTTACTCAGACAGTTATGAAAAGTCTAATGCAAATGTGTCCATTTTTAAGCAGTAAAACATTAGCAACATTAGGATACAACGCATAGAGAACTGTAATAATTGAGTGAATGTTAGATTATCACTTTGTGCTCTGAGCATACATAGCACTCCAGTTTGTTACCAGTATGCCGATAACTTAAGTAATGTTCATGGATTTTTACTTTATACAAGGATTTTCGAAAGGTTGATGTGTCTCAGTTTTAACGAATTCTGCACTGTGAACACCTTCAGGCATGCAACAGATTTCCTGAAGTCACATCATCTCTGGAATCAACACTTGTCTCAGTTTCGTGCTTACTTGAAGCACGGCTCGACATGCCAATCACATGCACCTCATGCAATATTCATGTCTAATTTATATGCAAAATGGAGAGGCACTGATATCAGTATTTTTTTCATCTCAGGATGGAAGACGACTCTTGCTTTGTCACTCTGTTGGCTGCCGAGACGGACAATTTTACATTCATACCAACATAATGTGTATGAATATCTGTCAACCACCGTGTGTGTGTGTGTGTGTATTTTTAGAGGGCTAATTGCGTGTATTGAAGTCTTTACAAGTGTCTGGAGTAGTCAAATGTGACGGGAGGGTGTGTCTTTCATGTGTGAGAAGGCGTGTTGCCATCCATATCACATCACGCTCACAGAGTCACGGCAGGAGCCAGAATGGAAGAATTTTATGTGTATGCTAACACAGCATGCTAAAAGTCTCATCGTTGACATCAAATAAATCCCAACCCGTCTGTAAAGTTATTTTGCAGAAGGCTATTGGTTTCTTTGAGAGTTTGGAGTGATTCATCAAAGCAAGCCGTGAAGAGGGCTGTTTTGTTTAAAAGACATTTTTACCCGGCGTTTATGAAACATTCAGATTTCCACCAGACTAAACGTCTTTAATATGCACAAAGGACAAATGTGTTTGTGTACAAGATGTCAGCTGTAATATGGACTCACAAAGGGCTCATATTTTGGTGCCAGATCAGGAACTACAGAAAACAGACAACTGGTGTTGATGTTAGATGTGAGGCTAAAATCTAATCTAATCTAATCTATCAATATCTCAACAATGAAAGTGTTATTTTTGAGCAATGTATTATATCACGAGGTTTTATCAGTGGCACAATATGAATGATGTGATTTCAAATTTTGGTTTAAAGTCTGGTTCAAGTCTGTAATGGGTTGATTGGGTTCATGTTGCGTGCCCTCCGAATACAAAGCTAAACGCACCAGCTGTAACCTTTCCATTCAAACCAAAAGGCAATAAAGTAATATTGTCTGTCCTTTGGTGTGTGGATGATCGAATAAATCATCCGCCTCATTCACAACTGTATTTCATATACATGGAATTCCTAGTCAGTCTCCGCTAATGACGTTACGCATGTGTTGTGAAGCAGGCTGGAGATCAAAAACAACTGTCAATGTATGAATCTACAGTGTGGACTAGAAAGAAATCAGCCCCAGCCTTGCTTTTACATACCTTTTGGTGTATTTATCTTATTATTTTTGGTAGTTCTGTGGCTCCGTTCTACAAAATTCCAAAATAACAGCAAATAATCTATTGTGAATGCAAAAAATGAAACCTTATATTGATGTCTTAGCACTGCTAGCCCAGTTATACCTCTCTACTCCTGAATTATGACTTTGGGGACAATTGAAGTCCGAATGTCTGGCCTAATAACGACTTTCTTGGGTTGGATTGATCAGTTGTTGGGACATAATGCTTTAAATATGCATATTTGTACAATAGTTTGTCTGTCTGAGCTGAGTCCCATCGATCTACTTTCACTCTTTCTCCACCTGAAATGCTTCAGCAGACTTTGAAATATTTGTTCCCTTTTACACTCAGAATCGATCTTTACACATGTAGCGAATGTCATTTCCACAGTTCTGTCTGATCTTCACACTCTGACCTGAATGATGTGAGGCTCTTTGTAAGTACAAAAAAACTTTTCATCCTCCTCTTCCCTTCATATTGCACACTGGATGTGGATGAATGCTCACTCTCTGGGGCCTTAACTTTAAAGGAAGTGTCTCAATTTACACAAATCTGTCACTGGAAGCTAAAGAAAACAGCAGAATATTCAAAGCAGAGGCTTTGGTTTAGAAGCAGGCTATTTTTATTTATTTATTTATTTATTTTCAAGTATGCTATCTTAGCAGGATATCTGGCTACCTTATGTATTCTTATCTTACATGAGGGAATGAAATGAAATGAAATTCAAATATATGGCATTGCAATATATATCCATCAAGTTTAACATCAGTGTTGTATGGTTTCTGCTTACTCACACATCCTATTTCCACATTTTATACCCAAGATCCATTGGCAGTGCAGTGAGGTAACAAAGCAGCAATTGTTTGGTTAAGATTTTCCATATGGAATAGGTCAAAACCAGCCCAATGGCTCTTCAACTCTAGCCCTAAAACCCTCCAAAATCTAACCATTCCAAACCCTGTAAACTCCAAAACCATGACTATAATCACTAAATATATTGTATAGATCTCTTTACTGAAGCAATATTAAACCCCTAGTGTTGTATCAAGGACCTGAAATGGTCTCGTTATTGTCATGAATAAAGATTACATGTTAATTACGTGTTAATTCACTATATTAATCATACCCACAGCCCAGTATATGCAATAGACAGTAAATAAATGCATTTAATGTTTGCACAATAAAGAAAGGGAATAAAATACAATAAAAAACATCCAGTTTAGAAAATAATATTGATGTAATTAATTTAATGTGTGCAAATTGATATCAGCAAGTGATAAGTTGCCCAATTCCACACAGAAATCTGGGCAAGATGAGCAAGTCTCAGCTGGATCAGAACAAAACAGTGTATCAGGAATATTGTATGTCTGGATGAAGCAGGGCTTCAGATGGAGATTTCTGCCTTGTTTGAGATTTCTGACATTTCTGATGAGAAGATCTCACCCTCTTTGACTTTCTTTCCCCACGCCATAAGAAACCTCCCATAACCCAGAACATATGACCCCCGTCACGCCCTATTCGTTTGTCTCTCTTGTAGTCTGACCTCAATCTGCCATGTCTGACTTTAGGAGCTTCCACTAAACTTTCAGTTAATTTTGATAGGAAAGATCATGGTTTATGAGAGGGAAAAATCAGGGCTGATTGTAAAGGTCACAGCACGGAGTCTGCTCTTCTATTCCACCACTTTCCCTAGTGATTACAGCTTTGTACTTTGTACGTAAGGTGCAGGCAGACTATCTGATCATGAAACCACCCAGACTATGTTTCTTCTGTTTGTCAGAAAACACTTAGATTCACTGTGTTACCTTTCTAAATAAGACCCCCTGTTTGGTTGGTTGTGCAAACTATCGTTATTGAAAGACTCAGAAATGTATTTAATCATCATTCTTTACATCAATAACAAAGATAGTGGACAGAAATTGATCTGTATACCTCCTCCCAACTCTCTAAAAGGTGCTGGTGGGTGAATTGATTGAGCGAAGTTGCCCCTAGAGTGTCCATGCTGCATGGGGCATGAGTAGTGCATTCCCACCATGCACCCAGAAAAGCGTCCAGATAAATATCTGCACTTCCCCAAGAACTGCTGCTGTAATCATAAAGACTGTCCTGTGCTCATCCCTTGACTTGACATCATGATATAATCATACTGAACATCTTTTCAGCACACTTCTGTGTTTAATCTACACCTGTATACTGTAATGATTCGTAATCCCACCATCAGGTGTCACACAGAAGAAGATGGGTTCCCTTTTGAGTTCTTCTCAAGGTTTCTTCTTCAAGTCACCTTTTGTTCGCTCATTAGGGATCTAAATCTAATTCTGCAAAGCTGCATACTCACACCCTTTAACACCTTATCACCAGCAATCCTAACTAGGGCAAAGTATTTTCTCTGAGACCTGACTGAGAAGTGGTGCATCGCACAGCATATTTATGCGCTGACACGGCAAAACGAAGCTCCGAGTGCACAAGGCTGCTCGACTGCGAAGACAGACAGTTCAAAAGTGGTATCTGGTTAAAAATGTTGTCGAAGCAGAAGTTTGCTCTTCCACAAAAATAGATAGCAGTTCATAGCAGTTCAGTGCAGTGTCACAGTTTCATAGTTGATGTAAGATCTGGTGGTTACTGATGACAGCACATAGCAAATGTTTCATGATTCATGCATCACATCACAACTTATTCGTGTTGTGACTTAATATAAATTAACCAAAACCCTGCAATTATTTGGTGTGATTAGCAGCAGGAAGTCAATTCCGTCTTAACTGTGGTTGTTATTTTAATCCAGTAGTAAAGTAGTAAAATGCAATAGTTTGCTCCCAGGATAATTAAGGAATAAAACATTTGGAAGCATGCTGTTATAGGAAATTAATCAGTGACAGGATATTGTGATGTGACCCAATGCAAAGTGGAGTTACTGTTACCACCCCAAAGTTCAAAAAGTGTTTCGTTCATCTTAGGCCACAGCTATTTGCCAAAACATTATTGTTTTTTATTGTTTATTATTTATTATAGTGTGACGCATCACATTTTTATCCATTTAAAGTTACATTTAATGTTGTGGAATGTCCATAAAAACAAGTTAATTTGCATCATCCACTTTTTTTTCCCTCTCTTAAAGTTAATGAGACAAAAAAACGGAGCTTGTCATGTTACAGAGAAACGTCACAGCGCAAACCCATCTGTCCTGAAGACTTTCCTGTGGTGGAAAACGTCCTGGCTGTTAAAAGCTTTGACATGGGAGACTCCTTCCATAAATGTTAAATAAACGTTTCCTCACAGAAAACCTCACCATATCAGCAATTCTTTCTGTAATTATTACTATAATGCTTTTCTTTGTTAAATACCACATTTTTAAAGTTTGTCATATATTATGTACCTATCATACACATCCCAGTGATTGGACTGCTGCTATAGAAATGATAACGTGTTGTTATATCTATAGAGTGTTGATATAAACCTTTTAGCCACTACTACTCTCAGAGCTGCTGCTATAGAAACTGAATCAACATCTTCTGACCAATCAGAATTCAAAATGGCTATACTGTAATAGTTTATATCCTCTCTCGGAATGGAGCAAGTCATCTGTGTGAGGGTATTTTGCATACCTATATGATGCAAGTGCCAAAACATTTTCCTCAGCAGTCTCGCCGTTTGTGGTACATTTCCAACATTGATGCCAATTAAGCACAGAAAATCTCAACATGTTCAAATATTTGGACCACAACCTCACTTTAACATTTCTTTTTACAAAAACAAATGAACAGTATGTTCAAAAATTGAATTCCCACCACCTGCGTGTGAGTTTTTAAATTGATGAATTGGGAAACTGTGATATATTTTGACAAGGTTATCATGGCATGAGAATATCAAACTGCAGCGGTTCGACGTGCAGTGAGATGGAAGAAATGGCTTCACGCTTGGCTTCCTCTACTACTAAGAATAGACACAGACTCTCTTGACTTCCTGGGAAAATTACTGAGGCATTTATGATGTTTTATGGACAGATTCACAGTTCCTAAGTCTGTATTCCTTTATTAATTCTTATTGAATAGAAATACATATTTACAGCTGCGACTTCACAGCTAGCTGATAGCTGAATAAAGCTGAAACATCACTTTGCAAGCTTGTTTGAGCTTTATGTTGCTTCTTCTGCAACGATTTATGGCTTTTGCTCCTTCACCGATGAAGCACCTCCTACAGCTCCTCTTCTCGCAGTCTAAATAAATAGTGAACTTTGACATGTCTTCGTCTCAGATTCTATTCTGAGAAAACGTCGAACTTTTCCATCACTGTGTTTTCATGGAGTATATTATTGTCAGCACCAACCCATATAGTCCACAATTAAAATATTTAAATGATTATTGTACAGAGATGGTGAAGAAAGAGAGAGAGATGGAGAGAAGTGATGGGGGATTCAGGAAGGAGTTCAGTGTTGGGATTATGAAAGGGTGCTAAAAAATTAGATGGTTGCTTTTAATTTAATACTTTAATGATTTATTTTAACAAAGCCAACATGGCTGTTTTTTTTCTCCTTTCCAGCCTTATCCTTATTGAACTTGATTTCAAAAGCTGACCCTGTGAAAAGCGATGATGCGTAAAGTAGCAACAAAACCCTCTGGACTCATCTCATTTTTGGCGTCTTCATCAAAAACATCCATGTGTTTTTAATCAAATTTCAGCAAACTTCACTGTGCCCAGTCTAGACACATTGATTGTTTGACCACGTAGTGTTATTTCAAAGCCACCTTTGCTCACACACAATGTCTGCATTGCAGTGACTCATCCATGCATGAAGTTCTTATGAAATGATGGAATCAGAGAACACTGGGTAATATTAGAAATCCTCATTCATTCTAAATCAAATGTAATCTATGGTGGTGTCTGAGAGTCCATCTGCTATGATTCATGTCCCTATTGTTTATCCAGGGATGAGCACGGGACAGTCTTTATGATTACAGCAGCAGTTTCTAGGCGAGATTATTCACGGAAGCATGCGTGGATATTGGGCATAAACTATTTTTGAGAAGTGCAGATCTTTAGGGACCATCCACAGCAGCAGAAGGTGAATCACAAGTGTAGAAAGCTCCAAGCAGGAGTAGAGCATGAGGATGAATCAGCAGATCTACAGGGTGAGACGAACCACAGCAGTTATACAGACCGGAAGGAGTTACAGCTAAGGGCTAGCTAATGGTTTTATATTTAATATGCATGGTTACATAAAGAATACCTCGTGATCATCCATTGACTAAATACAATCTACAAAGCTACTCACAGGCTATAAGAGGCTCGCACAAGCTTTAGATATGAGATCACTTCTTTCCAGTTCCCCCATACACATGCTCAGTATATGTGCTCAGGCTTCAGTGGTCACAGACCTAAAACTATGCACTAATTGGTGAGTGTAAATAACAGGTGTTAGATAAAAAACTTTTGATATACTGACAGTCCAATTAGTGAGCCAACTGAAGACACCAGCAACTCCTTTGTGACTTTGTCTCCTATCGGCATCAATGAACCCGCACTTCTTCCTTGTGTGACTAGGAATCAAGTTCTTTTGGCCATGGGGATTTCATGTGGTTTTGTTCTGCCTTTTGAGCCTTGCTCTAGCGGTATTGTCATATCTTTGTCTTTCAGCTGTCTGTAGCTCACAGAGATTCTTATGTGTCCTTACGTATCCTTTCAGGACAAACTGTGCATTTTTGTCAATAAATTAATGTTGTAGATTGGTGATAAATGGAAATGTTCCACCAAACTGAGCTCAGTGATTATCTCAAAACATTTTGCAATAGCACTAAAGGTTGATAGAGGCAGATTTGTAGTATTGAGCTCGTTTTTGGGATAATTTTGTAATGCAGACCTGGCAGACAACAGTGATGCTGAGAGTCACAAATGCAGCAGAGAAAAGAGTTGGCTGTAGAATTGGTTTCTTTTGAATAAGAACATGAGGATTAGGAAAGAAAAGCTCATAATTTACTGTTTGTCTGTTTACTCATTTATACCTATAGATCTCTGTATTAGCCTGATATCAATATCTAGAATCCTTTCCTTGGCTTTTGGCTATCATTGTGGATTGTTGGCTTAGAAAACCACACACACTTGTAGCCAAGTCGCTGTGGTTCATTCTAAGCTAGCAAACTGGGCCTCACAAGTTAGACCAATGTCCTTTGTTTTATGGTTATATCCTATGTTGTTGTTTTTTTCTCAGCTCAAAGAATTGAGCTCAGTGTTGCTGTAAATACAGTGTATTTTGTGAAGTCAAGCTAAAATTGTGATGAGATTCTCCCATGTACAACATAGCATTCCTTTGAACATCTGAGCAGTGTGGGTTGTGGTGAAGAGACAGAAATGGTCTGACTGTTATGGCGAGAAAGACAGATGGGCCAGAGACTGTCCTAGAGAGAGGGCAGAGAAAGAGAGAGACAGAGATGATGATAATGATGATGATGATGATGGTAAACTATGAGCTGATAAGACAGTGAAAAAGAGGGAAATAGATCTCACCAGAGAGAGATTCAAGTGAGAAAGAGAGAGTCATAGTGCTCCATTTTCATTTTTCATGCAGGCATCATATAATGCCAGCATGTTGCCATTTTGCTTCTGGGTAAGCCAGCCACTATTTAACACATATTTTGTAAGTGATGTGAGCCAGCCAGTTACTTTATTTTTCAACTTAACCTGACAAAGAACCACTGCTGCACACATATTCATCAGTATACTCAAAAAAGAACTCATACATCTTTTAAGGAATCTCACACAATTGTTTTGAGAAAGCCAAGTGAGCCGATCATGGCATTGCCGTGTTGCCAAGTCTGAGATATTCCCACATACTGATTTTGAACTGCTGTGGTGGGTTAAATGTTTTGCCTTTCATTAACATTAGCTCTATCTGTTACTGTATGAATGTATGTTATATGAATGTAAGAATATCTATCTATGTTATTGTACATCAGAGAACTTGTCTTTGGGTCATATTGGTCATGGCTATTCCTTATTTACGGATCTTTGTGAAAAAAACAAAATCTATTTAAGGAAACTGTCTTTATGGGGTTCCTCTAGGTTCCTTTAGGCCAGTAGGTGGTGGGTATGCACCATGCCTAGTGTTCCCGGGATAAGCCTGACCAGGAAGCACTTACTCAAGATGAAAGAACGAATATGAATGAGTGAATTTTATAGTATCACTAGTAGTCATGTCGTTAAATTTTAAAAGCAGTGTACAGGATTCCAGAGGGTCAGAGTATAGGGCTTGGTTTTACACTCTTCCGCCTACATGAGCTCATAGATACCTGCTACAATTGGCTAGTGTGGCTGTGATTGAAAGGGGCAATATATGCACCCTATGCAGAGTAGAAAGAAGTTGGCTCTAGTATTGTTTTATTTTGAAAAAAAAAATGGATAAGATGCAGAGAAGAAAGTTTGAGGGTTTTTTTTAACCTGTTGGCACCAGCAGCTTCCATAAACTTGAAAACCTGAACAAAAAGGTGAATAAAGTACTGATCTATGCAGGGGCAATGGCATACAAACTCAGACTACTGAGTTTCTAGCTCAAAATATGTCTTTTTGTATGCTATCAGCTTTGTTCTGTCTCTCATTGTATTCATCATTAACCATTTGTCTGTTTACTTATTTTTCTTTGTCTTAGCCTGATATCAGTATCTTTGCCTCTTCAAGTCCTCTTTTGCCACAAATCCACCAAAATACAGATGTAAAATCTAGTACCTTGGACTAAAGATATGTTTGCTCTACGTTCTGTCAGCTATCTGGCTGTTTCTCCTTGTATTTCCAACTTGTACAACGTGTATTTCATTACAACATCATTTTAAAGAGAAGGAGAGGAGCTGATCTGATTGGATATTACATCAGCATGCTTAAACCACACCTCCTGGTAATGAATTCTTACAAACCCCACCCCCTTTTTTTTTTTTTTTTTTACAGTCACGCCAATCTCTATCAGGTCACCACCAAGAATGCTGCGGAATCGTAATCTTATGTATCACTGTTGTGACAGAGTAAGCAAGAGAGATGCGACAGAGACAGACACGGCAAAAGACAGATAGATAGACAGAGACAGCTGACAAAGCGATAGTGAGTGAGAAATAGGTGATGAATAACAGAGAAAAGACAAGAAAAAGAAACTGAGAGTGAGAGAGAGAGATCTCCCATGATAATGTGTGAAAGGAAGGTGTGTGTTTTGGGTACTGTGTGTGTATGTGTGTGTGTGTGTGAGGTTTTCCTGTTTGGCTCACACTGTACTGTGAAATAAACTACTGAGAGCGATGATGTCATCCTTGTCTGCGGCAGGTCAAAGTTTTATTGGCTTTTTTTTTCTTCTTTTTTTATAAACTATTACATCTTGACCACTTTTGCTGCTCAAAGTGCTATGTGTCTGTGTGTGTGTGTGTGTGTGTGTGTGTGTGTGTGTTTATGAATTCACTGATGTTTAGGACGTCTCCTTGCTCAGGTCCTCGCCTGGCTGCCCCACACTGAGAGATTAATTATAACTCACAGTGGGAAGATCATCAGCTCCATTCACTTGCATTTACGTCACACACCTTTGTGTGTGTGTGTGTGTGTGTGTGACAAATGAAAAAAATATCCAAGGAAAAAACAAAAAGAATGTGACATTGGTGATGCATCAGTTGTTCACTTCTGTTTAGTCATAGATAATTCTTTATAACAATAAAATTTAATTAAATATAATTCAAACTGATAAAAAATGAACAAACAGATTATCAAATAAACTGCATAAACAAACATACAACCTATTATTTATGTATTAAGATAAAGAAATTAATTAATAATGACATAATAGTGACACCTATAGGATCTATAAAACAAAACACATTAAAATGCCAAATAACTGACAAAGAATAGAATGTATATAGAATATATGTATAGACATAAATATATAAAATATATGTGAATAAAATTTTTTTTTTATTAAAATAATGATGCCAAATCAAAATATTCATCTGTAAATAAGTAGAAGTATAAAATAAAACACATGAAACGATCAAAAATAAACAAAAAATAAGTAAAATAAATAAACTAGCAAATACATTATTAAATAAAATAAAACTCTTTAATGTATAATACAATTATAATCAACATAACGACGACAAAATCAGAATACTTCTACTAAATACAAGGATAAATTAAAATACCTTAAAAGGCCAAACTGATAAATAATAAAATAAATTAATAATAAAAATAGACACATAAGGTGACCCACTGCACAGTATACATTTCCCAGCATGCTCTATGGCGGTGTGTACGTGCAGTCAAACAGTAATCCAGCAGGGTCACTTGCTCTCAGTTCTCCAAAGAGACTTTTAATTGCTTCATTAACCTTTCAGCTGGAATCAGTCAGAGGGAATTTCACTGTGTCTTTGCATGCCAAGGAATGCTGGGAAAAATAAATAACCTTGTTTCCAATGTGAGAAAGCTGCTTATTTATTTATTTATTTATTTATTCATTCATTCATTCATTTATAAACAGATCAGCAGATTTATTTACCTTATAAACAGATATAAGCAGATAAAAATGTCATTCTTTAATAAATAGAAAAGCAGCAAATTGCTGTGGTAATAGAGGAATAAAACACTTCAGGACATGTTGTTATTGGAAAAGAATCAATTTTGGGGTGGCATCAGAAACTCTGACACTGATCATTTTTCCTATAACAGCACTTTTGAAAGCTTGAGTAGATTGAAAATTAGGCAATCAGCCAGTGAAAAAGAACCAAAGAGAGAAAACATAATGAAGTTGTTCATTTAAAACTGTTTAATCAGCAAAGGTCACATTTAGCGTATAGAACCACCAAGAGATCATTAAAAAGTATAAAAGAAATTGCGAAAGAAAATGAGAACCGGTCTGGTAGAAATCTGTTCTTGTGTGTATATAATCTTGTCTTTAAAAGCTTGTCATAATAGTGTCAGCACTTTCTTTTTTTTTATTTAAGTCAAAAGTCGCTTTGTCACACAGAAATACAGGCTGATTCACAAAAATGTTAACACTTATCTACTCTTTTACACCTGCTCATTTATGCAATCATCCAATCAGCCAATCAGAAGCACAATGCATAAAGTCATGCATCACAGGTCAAGAGCTTCAGAATAGAGAAAACAAAATTGCTCAGTGGCTCAGTGCCAGATGGTTTTTATGTATATAATTTGGAAAAATTTGTCTTTTTCCAATCTTTAACTGTCCAGTTTGGTGGAACCTCTGCCTACTCTAGCCTCAGAGTCTTGATAATGGCTGACAGGAGTGGAACCCAATGTGGTCTTGTGCTGTTGAAGCCCATCCTTCTCAGTGTTGGTCATATTGTGCATCCTGAGATGCTTTTCAGCTCACCACGGTTGTAAAGGGTTGTTATTTATAGTTACTGTAGCCTTCATGTTAGCTAAAAACTGTTAGCTGAAAACATCAAGAGGACATTCTCTAGCTTTAAATAGTGATGGTTTACATTGCTGAAAAGACGCATTGTACACATACAGGAGCTATATTGTTTGGTGATCATTACACATAATTTAATGTACATATAAACAGATAAAAAATATTATTTCTGTTAAATAAAAAAAAAAAGCCTAATAGTTGGCAAACAGCCACGGTATAAGATGACTCCACTTTATCACATCACTCCATTGTTGATTATTTTCTGTATTTTACTCCTGACATAATGCTCATTGACTGTTTGTGCTGATTGTGGAGCTCTGTAAGTGCGTTTTTTTTTTCAGACGAGGTCTTTTGGGGCGGTGCACAAAAACAGGCAGGAGGGCACAAAGAGCAAGCTCCCTACGGAGGGCACGTCAGTCCGGCATGTGCACAATGGATGAGTGAAGAGAAAACTGCACATCACATTTTATCCAGGACAGAGGAACATCCCATGAGAGAAAGAGAAAACATGAGAGAAAACACAAGGGAGATTTTTAGACAGAGGCAGAAAATAAAAGAGCAGGGGGAAAAAAAAGAATGACACTAAGAAAAGAAGAAAGGGACCGAGAAGAAGAAGGAGGAGACAGAGACTGAGAGAAAGGTAGAGGAAAGATGAGAGAGAAGACGGAAAAATTGAGTGAGATCAGAGGGAGGGATAAAGAGAGAAAAATGAGAATGGGAGTGGGAGAAGCAGCGAGAGAGCAAGATGGAGAAAGAAGGGAATAGGAGTGGGAGTGGAAAATGAAAAGAGAGAAGTGTGAGAGAGAGAGAGGCCCCGCAAGAGACACCACAAGAGATAAAAAGGAGAGAGAGAAGAAGAGGAGAGAGAAGGAATGGAAAGATGCTATGGGAGAAGAACTAGCAAATGAAAAGAGAGGGAGAGAGGGAAAACAGAGAGTATAGGTACATCCAAGAAAGATAGAGAGAGGGAGAAAGCGACAGAGAAAGGATAGCAAGAGGGAGAGTTGGGGGAATAGGGGAGGCAAAAATAGAAAGAGAAGAAATGGAGAAAAACAGAAAGAGTAGAGGATGAGAGAATGAAAAAGCAATAGCGATGATGGGGCGATAATAGATGCAGAAAAAGAAAGAAGAAGGAGAGAGAGAGAGAGAGAGAGAGAGAGAACTATTAGAGGCCAAGACAAAAAAAGAGAACGAAGGAAGTGAGACGTGAAAGTGAGACAACAGAGTGACAATATTCACCAGCGCCAGCCAATCAGCAACCAGATCCACCGTAAACAGGAAGTGAGGTTTATTTCTGTAATTAGTCACCTTCAAATCATAGACAAATAAAGAAAATCTTATTCTGACTGGTTGTAGATTGAAAGTTTCAAACGAGACGATCAGCTCGAGTTTCACAGGCTGCCAGAAAGAGACAAAAAGAACCAAAGAGAGAAAATATAATGAAGTTGTTCATTTAAAACTGTTTAATCAGCAAAGGTCACATTACTGATTACAAAAATGGCGTGTGTGTGTGTGTGTTTTATGCGTAGAAAAAGCATGCTGTTTGACGTTTAACACGTCTCCTCAGGACTTGTGATTGCGTATGAATCTGCTCGGCGAACTTGGCTCTCTGTGCTTGGGCGCTACTAATTTAGAAAGCGGAAGAAATGTCAGTCGTTTTTTTAGGTTCAGTGACTGAGATGAAAGTTTAAAGAAAATTACGGAGCCTGATTTCATCTCGACATTATCGAATATGAAGCAGAACATTATGAAATGGATTAGGAGGAAACCGATAAATTTGACTGCTGTATCCTCCGTGGAGTGTGTGTGGAAATTTTTTCATTTCACACAGAACATTTTACGCTACATGCTATGAATACTAATTTAAAAATGCCTGCATAGTGTTTTAGTACACACAAAGATGAGCTTTATTACACACGCATCAATACTCATACTGGAATCGGTCCAATTTGCTGATGATTACACAGTGCTCATTTACTTGTAGCCACTGACATAAGCCTAGTGGACGTTGTCATGTTATTGAACAGACGACACACGAAACGAAAGCAATCTGGACATATTTCACGGTTAATGACAGCAATCAAGGCAAATGAAACTGCAAAATGTGCTCTGTGAAAATATCAAAAGGAGGAGCTACAGCATTTTCTGACAACCTAATAAAACATCTTTATTTGCGCATAAACAATATCTTCAGTAGAAAGCATTCGGGCGGCCAACGTGAATGCTGATCAGTAGCAGTAAGTGGGGTTGTTAAAAATGCACCCAAGATGCCAGGTATTGTGTGCATGCAAATATTTGTGAACATGTATTCAGTGAAGCAAGCGTGCAGAGAATCTGTCACACATAAGAGAGAGAGAGAGAGAGAGAGAGAGAGAGAGAGCACTTCACTTCTGCGAGCACTGAGCACTAATGAAATGTGCACAATGCAGTTCATGCTAACGCTATAACTTCTTATCATAAAACTCAACAGATGGACTTTATTGCTGCAGCAAATGCTGGCTAGGTGAGGAGAAATGTCTATAGACAACGTTAGCTCTTACCCAGTATGTTGTTCTTGATGATCAGGCATTGACAGCGAGAGATTCTGATGCAATGAATACAATGAGAAAACAATGACGACTAAAGCATTTTTCCGAAGTAGAACAAAACCCGCTCTCCATTGCAACCATACTCTATCCCAGGTAACTAATGTAAAATAAATTCACATTTAAAATAAACTCGCAAACATTATAAAGAATACGTCTAGTAGCTTAACTTCATGAATACATAAATATGAAATAAAATCTGACATCTCTGATTAAGTAGGTTACACATTTTGGTAACAGTATCAGTGTTGACAAGTACCAAAAGAGTTCCAAATGTATTCTGTAGTCTGGGGGGGAAGAAAGGTATTGATGCATCCATAGTCTTTACGATTGCAGCAGCAGTTCTTAGAAAGTACAGATCTTCTTAGAGGTTGATATTCGGGGAAATGCAGATCTTTAGGGGATCCATGTGGAATTCTATCCATGGCAGTGGAAAGTAAGTCAGAAGTGCAGAAATCTCCAAGCAGGAGGGATGAATCAAAGAAGCCTGTCAGGATCTGATACATAAATTCTGCCAAGTTTCTTCAGATTTCATCTGAATTAGATCATGAGAAAGGCTACAGCTACAAGCCCCACCCCTTAGCAATCCATTCCTACCTTTCCATACTAGTTACCTTGTGCACTAGAAATTCTTTTCTCACCACGACTATATGTTGTTCACGCTTGCGTGAATTGTACATAAGGCTACAAGTCGTAGTCCTATATTTAGAGGACGCATGTCCTTTTATGTTGAAACATCAAATAAAGTGTTTCATGTTGCTCGCCCGTCCTGTCTGATGTTCCTCAGCCTGTTTTCCTTTGAGGAAAAGATGAGCTAAATCATTTGAATTTGAAACAGCAGAGTCCGTCTCCTTCCTCCTGCTGTCCTTGGCATGAACCTAGCTTTCAAGTCATCTTAGGTTCCACTTAATCACAACGTGCCTTATCTTATTTCCTTTCCCGAAATCAAAAGTGAAGTGCTCGCCATCATTGTGGAACCTATTTTTGTGCAATTGAAGAAGCAAGGTTAGCTTTTTACCCCCCCCCCCCCCCCCCCCCCTAATTTCACATGCCCTTATCATTATCACATGTCAGGGTCGAGGCAGCCATGAGCAGACAATTGGACTTGTCCCAGAAAGTTATATCTTCCTCTTAAGGTTAATTAGAAAACTTTCTAGTCTTGACCACATGTGAAAGAATGTCAGAACTTCACTGAGAGAATGTCAGAAATGTCCCACATTTCATGGACGGTAAATTGCTCAAAAAAAAAAAAAAGTGAGCCACCTTAATTATCATCTTTTCTTATTTTTAGAGTTTACAATTTAAAAGAAATAAGTAGGAGAAACCATAGCTTTATCATCAGCTCTATTCAGTTTTAGCATTTTCTTTCAAAGAGTAAATAAATAAGGAGTGACACCATTCAGGGTGTGCTGGTATAAGAAAATAATCAACGATGGAGTAGCCCAATGTGAATTGGCGTTACTGTTACCACCCGGAAGTTGATTATTTTCCAATAACAGCACGTCCTGCTGTGTTTTATTCCACACAGCAAATTAACTTAATACTTTTTTATCCATTTATAGTTACAATTATTGTTGTGGACCATCCAAAAAACAAGTAAACTCCTGTTTTCACTTACATTCTAACAGTTATAAACAGTCGTTCCCTCACCAGCCTCTCTTTTCCGTCTTTTACTAAGAAAATGATATTAAGTTACTAAGACAAATAAAATGTAACTTCTCAGGTTAGAACCACAAAGTAGCCACAAAAAAACACAAATACTCTGACACTGGAGACTCCTTCCATATATTCTATTCACCATATGGACAATTACATGTTTTTTAAATCAGTTTATATGGAGTGTCATCCATACCAGTCCCTGTGTAAAGTTAATCAACACCTTTTGACCAATCAGAATCGAGAATTCAACAGTGTTGTGTTAAAAATAGTCAGTGAATCAAGTTTTCTTAGATATTCTTGGATAAAGTACTAGGAAAGGTTATGAGCACCAAAATGTTCTTAGCTTCAGAGCTTTCAGAGGTCACTAGGCTGTTTGGAATAGCGTTCGTTTAATCAGCGCTGCAACAGAACGTAACGTTAGTGTTTATTCTCCACGGTCATTTTTATCTGCACTTTTTCCCACAGTTCTACATCATATACGGCTAGCAATTAGGGAATAAATCATTTCCTTTGGAGCTGTACTGACTCGGCATGTAATAAAGCTGGCACGAAATTTCAACACCTTTTCCTCTTCTCTTCCACTTAATCAGAACACACCCTATCTTCTTTCCCTTCCCTAAATTGAAAATGAAGTGCTCCCTGTCCTCGTGAAACCTATTTTGAGCAAGAGTGAAAATGAGAGGGAGGGAGGAAATTTCACCTCTCTCTCGCTCTCTCTGGCACTCTCCCGCTCTCTTCTATCTTTCCCAAATTTATTTATGCATTATCAGAAGCCTGGGTTGAGGTGGCCATGAGCAGACAATTGAATGTGTCCCAAAAGCAATATCTTCCTCTTCAGATTAATTAGGGAACTCAGAACGTGGTACACGAGTAAGAAGTGTCAGAACATTGTTGGGAGAAAATTCAGAGGGAAACGATGAGTCACAAATCAATTTTAAAGGGAAACAGTGCAATTACCTGAATTAAAGAAAGAAAGAAAGAAAGAAAGAAAGAAAGAAAGAAAGTGGTTGGTTGGATGGATAATTATGTATCTAGGGTCCTACACAGAACCTTTAAGAAGTCACCAATGTAAGCTGGAATAGAAGCTAATGTAAGCACAGACGGACAGACGGACGAACAGACGGTCAGACAGACAGACGGACAGACAGACAGCTAGATAGATAAAGCACATTTTGAAAAGGAGGGTTCTTCAAGGCTTCTTTAATGAGTCTTTGGATAATTAGGGGCTTCTTAGGTTCTTAAAAAGCTTCCTGCTTTGAGTTCTTTCTCTGGGTACTTAACGGTTCTTAGCTCCTTAAAAGGGTTCTACCTTTTTTAAGAAAGAATCCTTCCTGATAGGGACACACTGTTGTATAGTTCTACATCGAGCTGTTAAGAGATCACCGGTTTGGGCTGGAAGAGAAGGTGATGTTAGCAAAGAAAGAAAGAAAGAAAGAAAGAAAGAAAGAAAGAAAGAAAGATGATGGTGCACTCTTAGAAAAGAGGGTTCTTCACAGCTTCTTTAATGGTTCATTGAATAACTAAGGGTTCTTAGATTCCTGAAAGGGTTCTACTGGGAATCCGTTCTGATAGGGAAACACTGTTGTAGGGTTCTACACAGACCCCTAGAATTGTGTTCTTTTTATTAGTGCTGCAACAGAAGAGGGAGGGAGGAAGGAAGGAACACACACGCAAAAGGGTTTTTTGGGTAATTAAGGGTTCTTTGCTTCCTAAGAGGGTTCTATGGAAACACACTGTTGTATGGTTCTACCTAGAACCTTTAAGAGGTCACCAGTTGAGGCTGGAATAGAAGGTAATATTCACAAAGAAAGAAAGATTTCTGTTTCCTTGGATAATTAGCAGTTCTTAGCTTCTTTAAAAGATTCTACGCTGTTCTACAAAACACCTTCAAAGGATATTCCTCTCTGTATCAGTGCTGCAACAGAAAGTAATATTCAGAAAGAAAGAGATAAAGAAAGAAAGAAAATCCAACCATTAATATGGAAAATACGGTTTGCTTGCCCTTGTCTGTAAGGTAAAGGACTCTGTGAAGGACTTCCCTTGCCTACAGTGTTCTATACCTTCCTCAGACTCTTAGATCAAGACTAAATGCTTTTGTAGATCTGTCTCCAGTTGTGTGTTTTGAGACTGAACAATTTTCCCTTTCATTCCCTACGATGTGTTCTTGAAGGTTAGTGACTGTGTGAGCGTGTTCTGAAAGTTTTATTGGCTTGACGGTTAGCATGACAGAACTTCCATCTCTTGGAGAATCTACTACACTGTAAGTGAGTATATAAAAAGGTTCCTACTAGAAATCCTTTCTGATGGGGAAACACACTGCTGTAGGGTTCTAAATAGAACCTTTAAGATGCCAGTGGTATTTTTTTTCCTTTCATTTTTTAAAATCTTTTTAGAAGCTTAAGGTAATCTTGCTATCTTCCCGATAAGATCAGCTGCCACTGCATCGGGTTCTTCCTGCTGAGGAGAACAGAACTCCTGAGACTTGGATCAGGTACAACAGATCAATCAGTCCAACACAAACACACACTGTGAAGATCACAGATATAGTCCCTGATAAACCGTGCCTTGCTTGAGAGCAGTGTGTTGGACTTCTTGATGTAGGACAACACAATGATCAAGTACTGAGATGAGATAGCATTAGGATGATGTAGCAGCTTTTGTCTCTTTCACTAAAAACAGTAAAACTTTACTATTTGTGCTGTAAAAAATCTATTTGGGACTGTTACATGGCATTATTACCTTTAATGGAATCAGCTTCTATGAAAAGAAACTCCCAAAGGGATTACTCCCACGGTTATTTTTGTTGTGCTTTAAAGCTAAATACAATTTAAATAAAACTCCTGTATTGTGGCATAGTGAAATATGTCACGACCAGCACTGTGTGAATGAATCACATCACACATCACTGTCTAATTCATTTCGACTAGTTAAGAGTCAGATCAGCAGAACTTGACAGATCACACAGGGTGATACAGAAATGTTTTCGGACACTACAGAGGCAGGAGTCGAACATGGCGGAAAAACCTCTGAGACACTGCGGTAGACGTAGCATTCTCTATCAGAGGAACACCTCTCATTGAGCTATAAGGATGGTTCTGTTGTTGGACATGAGCCCCCATGCTGCGCGCTCTCAGGTCCAGAATCAATGATTTCAGCTGAGCCGCGTCTGCCAGTTTGTCCTGTGGACATGTGGACATTTTATTTGGTACATCCTTAAACAGTGTAGTATGATACAGATGTTTATTATTTTGCATATTTATTGTATTGATTGACTTAATTTTGTTGTTAACATTGTAGACTATAAAGCGCTGATTCTGGAAATGTAATTTGTGCGGTTTGGCACATTCTTTGCTGACGAGCTGGCTATGTTTTTTTTTTTTTTTTTTTTTTAATTATTGGTCAACTAGACAAAATTGTTTTCCATTGGACTATTTGAAAAATGGTGGTAGCGCATCAAATGGACATGTCACAGTGTTTTTTTTTTTTAGATTCTACTGCACCACAAAAAGTTCTCTTGGGCAAATACTCAGAGGATAGTAGTGGTGTGTATGAAAGGCTGGTGTGTATAGTGTCTCTGTGTGAGTATGTATGTGTGTGTACTCTTTGTCACATGTCTCTGCCACTCACATCACATCTGCAATGCAGCAGCATCAGCAGCCTTTGTAGAATCCATTGTCACTCCACACCCACTGCACGCTGAAGCCATTATGATTAGAAGCCTGAACTCCTCCCTCATTCAAATTATTCAAATATTAACACGTTTCTGCAGTCCTTATCTCTTTCGGCACATCACATACACACACACACACACACACACACACACATGTTCTGAACGAGGTGACATTTGGATTGTAATTTCATGGAACTCCAGAGGAACAGGTTTCCCAGAAGAATAGGAAGAAAAAAATGTCTTGAAGGTTGGGAGGGACTTCGGCACCAGCAGGAAATACAGTAATGCCCTTTATAGAGTATCTGACACAAAAGAAAGATATAATTTACAAGGCTGGGTTTTATGTAGCAAATGTTACCATGCTTATTAATATGGCATGGCAGAATTCTCTGTCTCCAAAGCATGTTTTCTTATAAGCTCTGCCAACTGGAAACTAGCTTCTTGTCTCATCTCCCATTTCATGACAGGATGTTATGCATCTAAAGGGAAAAAGGAGATATGAAAGGAGAAAGAAGAACAGGACTGTGCAATTTTATGACTGGAAATGGTAGAAGGGGAAAAAACTATTTCAGTATTTGAAAAGAATTGGAATAGAATGAACAAAAACCTGGACATGGTTGAATTTCACATCCAGGTTCAGAGACGCTGCATATTTTTCGATCTGTTAATACATGTTAAATATTCATACTTACCTAATTATCACAATGTTGTTTTTGGAAAAATGTGCAATTTGGAAGGGCTGAAGGATAGAAGTGTTGTGCTGTCTTAATTTGGGAATGCAGAAACTATCATTCAGATAAACAAGAGGGTAATCCATAATTGTCCAATGATTAAACAGCTACAAAGTGTTAAAAAAGACAATTAACGAACAAAGACTCAGAACAAGTACACAAGGGAAAATCAAGAGTGACTAAAAATGTAAAAACTAAAGATCTGCACAAAAGCACATGATGCCCTCACCGTTGAAGCCAAACACAGAGTGGTCGGATGGATTCCTGACAGGTGGCCCATGTTAAGTGGACCAGTTATCCTGCAGCATTTTAACCAAAGTCACATCACATTCACAATCATTCATCATTCATCAATTTCTAAATCATTATGGCTTTGACCTTCACTTACCTGCAATCACTTGCTCTGAGTGTTCTTTGGACAGGCTCCAGATCCATCACTGCCCTGACCAGGAGAAAGCAAATAATGCAGAGGAATGAAGAAAACGTTTCTACCAAAGGTTTTACTGTTGGAATATTCTGCGAGCTAAACTTGAGCATCCGCTAGAGATATAGATTCTGGTACGTTTTGTGAATGTAAACATGGCCAGTCCTGCTGAAAAATCCAGCGTGATCTGACCAGCTGCCAAAACAAAGTTCAAGCTAATCAATCTGGTAGACCATTTGCCAGCTGGTAATTAATAAATGGTTGGGAATTTTCTCATTTATTTATTTTCTTACAGACCAAGCTGGATTTTTCAGCAGGGAAGAACTGTCTACTTCCACAGAAAGACGCAACTTGACTCACATGACACTATGCGATTACCTTTACCCACACCTTTAACTGATTTAAAATATATATATATTTTTAAAACAATTACAAAATGAGTGTTTTTTAATCCAGTGACTGTATCGTACTCCTAAAATCTCACTGGTAGCCAGAAAATTGTACAAAGCCCATGGCTCATGGGGCATCTAAGGCTGAGACTACTATTGGAATGAATCTACAATCCAGTGATTACTCCAGGTAGTAAAATAAAGGTCAGTTACTGTATGAGGCCAATGTTTAAATGTATTTGTCAGTTGGAGCAACAGTGCTGTCATCTGATGATTTAGCCAAATTGCAACTTCAGATTGGCCGAAATACAGTATTTATTAAGGGTCACTCTTTCACGCTTGGACAGACTGTATCTTGGAAATAACAAATGCTTTTGTTTGGTTGGTGAAGGAAGTACTGCTGACTGTTTCTTGTACCATTGTGGGGGAAAAAAAATCCATAAAAATGGAAGGACAATTTTGCACCTCTGCATGAGCTACACCATCCCCTCAGAGGCTTGGTACAGAACATACCAACTGGATACTGTGAGCCTAGAGTGTAGCAACTCTTGCCTGCATGCTTCCTTATCGACCACCTTTATTTCTCTGCACGATGGCCGTTGAATGCAATAGAAGGTAATGCTGAGGGAGTGTGCTCTGCTCAGGGCCTACACACACACTCTGGAACACACACAGGACTCCATCCATGTTGGCTCTCCTGGGGCCAGGCACTCAGCACTTGAACCAATATCAGTGGGGGCTGATCTTAATATCTTGATGGTGTGGATATGTTGGTGTGCAGTCAAGGAGAGAGAGGAGGAGCTACCATCTTTATTAAATTGCTCATTTTTATTATTTCACTGGGGGAAAATAGCACTGTACCCCCCCTTCCCTGTACTCTCACTTCTATCAGCCTCTCACTTCCATCACCCGGCTATGAGTGGCTCCCTGAGGAGAGAGCATGGTAATTCTGCAAGATTGGGTTGGCTTTAAAGGCTTTACTTTCTGCCCTTTTGGTTGTTGTGTTGAGTGTGTATGCCTTTTTTTTTTTTTTTTTACCTCTCTAGTTTGTTTCAGAGCTGAACGAGTCACAGCCGGCAATCTATGGGATTGGTTCTGTGGTACACAGGCTCAAAATCCCAAAAGTTACATTGAAAAGTCGAATGCTTGGTTAAGTCTGAAATGATGAAACATGGTCTCACAATTGCAAATTCTAGTTGGAGTGACAGTTATGTCCTTCCACAGTGGCTCTCTGAAGACAGCCTCTAGCTTGGATGAACAGCTAAAGTTAGAGGGGCATTGTAATAGTTAGAAGTGTCATAACAGGAAAGCCCTAAATGATGGGGGATAGTGTTGCCAAATTTTCAGGGGATAGTAGCTGATGTATGCTCAACAAGTAGCTAAAATTTGCCAGATGATGTCATTTGAATATTAATTTGTATATTTACTAAATCAGAATGATCATTTGTGTCACACTGTGTTACATGGAGAAGGAAAATATTCTCCAGACACATAGAATAGAATAGAGTTTTATCAGAATAAAAAATAATAGATGTGTCAAGAACACAGACAAAAAGAGGCAGTGGTAGTGAGTACTCTGGAAATAGATATGAAGGAAACATTTATATATGGAATAACTTGCTTTTATTACTAAATATCGCCAAGAAGAGAGTTTAAAATAAAAAACAAAGAAGTGTGTGGGTGATCACTGGTGTTCAATGGTGATCAGTGATTGGTCATTGGGAACAACGATGATTGGTGATTGGTCATTGGGAACAATGGTGATGGGTGATTGGTCATTGGGAACAAGGATGATTGGTGATTAGTCATTGGGAACAATGGTGATAGGTGATTGGTCATTGGGAACAATGGTGATCTGTAACATTGGGAAACATTGGCTCACACAAGTAAAGTGAAAATGTTCTCTCAATTCGTTTACCCAGCAGCTGTGATTAGAGCTGGAGAGCCATATCCAGTGAAGGACA
Organism: Pangasianodon hypophthalmus; assembly: GCF_027358585.1. Taxonomy (NCBI): domain Eukaryota; kingdom Metazoa; phylum Chordata; class Actinopteri; order Siluriformes; family Pangasiidae; genus Pangasianodon; species Pangasianodon hypophthalmus. Next base: position 31,759,071 of record NC_069712.1, read on the forward strand.
GTCAATATTTGCTCAAAGTGTTGCTACACTAGTTGCTTTGTCACTAGAAAGAAACTCACTAAAGAGGTCTAAGAAGTCACCAACTCTTGCTACAAAGTCGCTAAGTTGGCAACACTGACCAGGATTTCTAGCTTTGCCCAGTTACTGGTTGGAGCTTTTTCTGTCAAGAAAGCAATGCAGTCTTAGCTACTGGGATTCAAAGGAGTTCTCTTGTCACAAACAACCCTCAGGGCCAGTAATCTATTTGATGAAAAGGTTACTGACAATGAGTGGTCAGTGAAGCTAAAAGATGAAATCAGTACTTCCTTTTCAGGCAGTAAATTGCCAATGACCTTTTAAAAAAGAGGGAGAAAGTGAGAGATTATTGGTAAAGCAAAAGCTTTTAGGCAGTTTTTTAGAACATGCAATGACACATTTTTCCTAATGTTCCCTAAAACAGCAATCCTACATTTTCCCAGACATTATTAAATACAAATTCCAGACATCACAGTTCCAAAATCTTTGTAACTGGCTTTATGTTTTGTCTGACAGTGTTAACCAAAACCCTACAGACACTCAGTTATGGGCTTCAGTGAGGAAAATTTATTACTCTTCCCAGAAAGAACAGACCTTTTCAGATATGGAACCTGACAGGAGGAGATTGTTGCAATATACCAAAGTTATCACAAATGGCTGTCAATTACACACCCAAAAGAATGCCACAGAAATCTGGCTATGTGTCTGAAGTTAAATGCAAGAAACAAGGAATTTACGTAGTTTCTGAAATCACATAGTTGTTGACATGGATTAATGGTTATATCGTGCTAGACTGAACACAATATTTCATTAAAAAGTTATTAATACAGAGGGGAAGCAATATGCAGGCGGATATTTGTTGCATCAGGCTGACATTTATTGGACTGAGACAAAACAAAGTTAACTAGGCCATGCCAACCTTTTGTGGGAAACTTAGTAATTTTTACATGAACTTTGGAGAACCACAACAGCTGTGAACATTTTGTGTGCAATGACAAAATGGCTAAGCAGTCTCGTTCTCCAAGGAACAGAGATGTCAGTTTGGGAGGGGTTCCATCCCAAAGGAGTGAAATGATAACAGGCCGTCTTTTTAGCCGTCTACATCACAGAGTTTTCAAACTTACCTGCAAATTAAAAAGGAACCAGACATAACATACTAATTCAAACAAGTGGAATTAGGTGTGGCCCCTGCATGATTCATGGGCTCCAAACTCAGGGTAGACTGACATTAACATGTATATTAACATCACCGTGGATATTAACAAATAAGGCCTTTCACATTCTTTGTCATTGTAATGTCTGGTCTTGGTCTTTATATTTATAAGAAGGCGTGTCATGTGATTAGTAAGTGAACTCAAACTCTAAGACGTGGATCACTGAAAGAAGAACACTGGCATGTATCTGTCCTCCCACTACCCAACTGTGCATACTTAGCATGAAGTTTAAGTTTCATCCTAAGTTCTCAAAGAGCTGCTCTTGAAGTACTTAAATAGAATTATTAGACGTTCCCAAGAATATTCAAGTGCCATAAATCCTGTCCATGAGCGTGTCCTCGTCCTTCCACATTCTCCATTCTCTCCTGGTGTCATCTTTACTGCCGCTCCAGTGCTGATTGATACCCGCTGACCTTGTCTACCGGCTATGCCGCTAGGAACCAGGAGGAATGCTGATTCTGAAGGACAGCACTGGAAAAGAGCTCAAGGGAATCCCATCCTTCCATCTCTCCACCACTTCCCTTCCTCCGCCTACAGCAATCAGGAAAGATGGAAGGACTGTCACGCAAGCCAAGATCCATGACACAGCTCAGGGCTAGCGATGTCTTAACTGCCTTTTCAGAGGACGAAGATCAATTGCATTGTGTAATATGGGTGTTGTGTTGCGTTTATAAATGAGAGCTTAGTGAGAATTTATTGGCCTTCATAAGCAATAAACTCAAGCTTCATATCTTAATATACATTCTTTATGTCTGGTGCGCAGTGTGTGGCAACAAGCATCTTGTACAATGTGAACAATATGAAGGTTAGGAATGTGCAGATATTATTTATTTTCAAATCACGATAACCACCTTACAATGCATCTAGGTTTGTCATACTGTCCTGATATTCCTCAGTGGAAGTACATCATGTTTCAGACTTTTATCTACGCTCTTGTCCGGTCAACTGACTCGCTGGATTGCATGTGATCTTCCTTTCAAATTTTCCAATATTCAGACATTTAGAATACAGCTGCCTTCAGAAGGGGACAGCACTCATCTTGGGAGCGCAGACACTGGAACCTCGTCATCCAGTGTCCACCCAGGAGGCGTCTTCCCTAATGGAAAGACATGCAAGTGGCCTCCTACATGTGTCTCAGCAAGCTATAAATGGTAGCATAGAGAAAAAGGATGAATGCTTGAGTCTGAATAGTCAGAAGGCATTGATTAATTGTATGTAACAGTATTGCTCCAGTGTCAGCGCTTTGTAACAGTTAACGCTTTGTAACTGATATGGGAAAGTTTTCAGGACAGAGGAGTGTGCGCTTTGTGGTTTCTCCGTAACATGACACACAGTTTTTTGGGGTTTTTTTTGCCTTATTAACTTCAGAAGAGAGAAAAACAGGAATGCCGGTGAGGGAACAACTGTTTATTGTCTCAACTATACAAAAACAATAAGTAAGAAAATATGGCATGTCCTTCATAAATACAAAAAAAGCAGTTATTGGCAGATTTCTGTGGTAAAAGAGGAATAAAACACTTTTAAACATGCTGTGACAGTGACTCCTCTTCATCACACAACCCTGTCACTGATTATTTTCCTATAACAGCATGCCTCCCGCCTCTTCTTTTATTCCTTACATATATGTTTTTTAAAATATATATACAGTATACACATTTTTTTGTTAATGCACATACACCCTACTGATGTACTGACACACTGGTAGGGTTTGAAGTGTAGCTACTTGATATGTTTAAGCACACGCAGAATTTCATCAGTCATGTTTTATGGTCAGCATGCTGACGGGCCTAGCACTGCATGTCGATAGGAAAGTAAAAAAAATAGCAACGTTCTGATATTATGCAGGCTCTTGCGAACGCAGGAGCGTGTCCTATTCATCATGATGGAGTCTTATTCCCAAATAGTGGACTGCTTCCTGTATTAATCTCATTAGGCCAGAGAGAGCGATTGTCCCTCTCCTCCATCCATCTTCTCACAGTCACGGATCAGCAGCAAAGCAAACACCGGGCTGTGTTAACATTATACACACTGTATTACAGTGTTGCTTCCGTCCAGGCTAATAGTGGCTACCTTGCTGACTGATGGAGAAGGATTAAAGTTGTTAGTGTGAAGGTATAAAAACAGATTAGAAGTGGTGTCTGCTGTGGTGTTTTACCCTTCAAACAGGTTTCAGATTGTGTGTTTTGTGTTGCTTATAGCATTGCCATCTCACAGCTCCCGAGTCCTCAGTTCAATCCTGATCTAGGGTTGCTGTGTGTGTGGAGTTCTCGTGTTCTCTCGTGTCCATGTGAGATACTCTCTGCGTTCTCCTGTTTCCTCCGACCTCCCAAAGGCATGCCAGTAGCTGGATTGGCTGTGACAAATTACCCCAATGTGAATGTGTATCTGGTGCCATGTGATTATAATGTGAATGTGTATCTGGTGCCATGTGATAGACTGGCGTCCCATCTAGTGTGTATTCCCATGTCACTCCAGTATTCCCGGGATTAGACTCCGGAATCACAGATTCTCTAACTAAAGCACTTTTGTTGCATTGAAGATGAATGATGTCCAGGTATGAATAAAAATGATACTCATCATTAAGATGAGTGAAGTGTGTATGAAATTGCAATCAATCTGAATATTCTGTCATTTTCCAAATATTTAAGATGTTAATATTTTAGTGTTCTTTTTTTATCTCCTAGTAATTAACTTTTGTTTTATAACAAATTGGTAAATATTCTTCTCTACTACTATCAGTTGGCACGAACACCATCTGTCAGTGAAGAATAATAGGATTTACTTATTAATTAAATTATACTGAATTTCTCAAATAATATAATATTCAATTATACTGACAAATATAATCAACTCCTATGATGCAATATTGTGAAAGTGGGATAAACAATTGCAGCAGAGCACAATATAATGGAATTTTAATGGATGTACCAGTTGCTTGCCAGATACACCCGATGCAAATGTATGTACCCCCCCCCCCCACACTTTTTTTTTTCATTTTATCAGGAACAATAATACAATTTCAAGCTTGAAATGAAACATTACAACTCAGAGGATGCAAAAGCTGCTCAGTTGTTACAGAAGAGGTTGAAAACATGACACATTCACTTTTTTGGACATTTTGTTAGTCATGATATATATATATATATATTAAAAAAAAAAAAGTAAGACATTAAATTTGTTTGGGTGAGTCCAAGTTTGGTCTTCCATTTAGCCCTTATAACTCTTAAAATTATAATTATCTTTTAATACTTAATCTAAGAAAAAGAGATGATTTTTTTTTTTTTGCCAAGAATTAGTAAAATGTGGTTAATTAGCATGTACGCTAATGGCATAATGCCATTCTAATAATCTCCTTAAATTTCTTTCTTTTTTAAATTAATAATTTGGATAACGGGGTTGACCTTCAGGAAAATTAGATGATGCAATTTCCTGTTGATCATGTGACTTCCAAGTATTTCATAGGGGTGAATGTGAACAGGGTTGAGTGAAATAACAAAAATTGAGGTTTTCATTGACTCATGGAAAAGGATTAGATGTAAATGGATTCACATATTTACATTAAAAAAATAGTTTTTTAAAAAAATAGCATTTTAAGGATTATATTTCAATGTAAATTGTAGTTCTGGAAAACCTGGAATAGGTTTTATGAATGTTTTAAATTATTTATCTGAAATATGCACATGGGTTGATGTATAGAACACTTCATTTGTGTTTAAAATGCCTTTTTCCCCCCACATACATATTTGTATATTAAATATCACAGAGACACAAATGGCACGCAGTCACTTGTGTTGTCTTTGTCTTTTGCCTACTGCATCCTTGCCTACTTTACATTTACTTGATTACGTCATAAAGTTTGCCAACCACCTGTTTTTTTTAGTTTTTTTTTTTTAATTTTTTAAATTTTTTCTTGTGTTTGTCTTGCAGCGGCCCCGACCCTCCCTCCCTTGAAATCGGAGCATTTCAAGCCGTGTCAGGAGAAGGACTTGGCCTATTGCCTCAACGATGGCGAGTGTTTTGTCATCGAGACTTTAAGTGGCCCTCACAAGCACTGCAGGTAGGAAATTGGAGAAATAAAGTGAAGTTCTGGCTCGGTGGCTTTAAACTGATGGGAATACTGTATTCAATTTGCCAAAAGAATGATCCTTTTGGAGCGCTCAGTCAGTTGGTTCCATTCTCTCTCTTTCTCTTTCTCTTTTTTCCCCACCATATTATTTTCTTCATCTCTCTGGGACTTGCTTCTTGCTTCAAGTGCTTAGTCATGCTAACAATGACGGTTCCATCATAGCCCGAGAACTGTCTGAGGTCCCTTCCCTGCTAATTAAAAGTGGCACTTTACAGAAGTTCATTAGCGACACGTTGCCTTGGTGCTTCCCCACCCCCAACGCCCATGTCTAGAAACCACAGGCGCACATCGGAGGTAGATATATTCACTGAATGTTCAGTTAACCCATTTAACAAAACATTGGCGCTTGTTGAAATAACAACTTTTCAAGCAAAGGTCAAAGTCCTGTGGTTTCGCTTGAGCGGATGTCTTGTTCGTTACCCCAGGAACATAGTGATGAATAAGTAAATTGTCACACTCAATGACTCTTTGAGGAGAAAAGGGGAACACGAGTACTTGTTTGAACAGTAGTAATTGGCAGAGTTGTTCTACACGTTCTGTTTATTAGACTGTTTCTGGAAGGCAGTTCGTCCTCTTCAGACTCCTGCTGCTAATTAAATCCCTGAGCAAAGTTCCTATTAAAGAGATCCGGAAGCAAGGTGAAGGTCTAAAGGGATAGTTCAGGCACAACTGCCATCTCAGGCTACCTAGGCTAATATGTGCCTGTAAACTAAGCCAAGTAAGTAATGTAAGTCAAAATACTGTCAGGATACTGCAAATCAGAAATGTGTGTCATTGTTAACTTGTTTCCCAGGCAAATACTACGGTGGCCCTAAAGCGCAAAACATTTTAACAAACCAAAAATGCAACAGCAAATAAAAAAAACAACAACAAATAACAAAACTCTCTTGCATTTTTGGTTTGTTTTTTGGATTATATTGCAATTCGGGGCCACTGTAAAATATTGAGAACGTTATGGCCTAGTCTGTGCTGAGTTGTAGATGAGGGGGATTTCTGTTACCTGGCAACCCTATGAACTTCCACAAGCTGTCCTTGTCCCCGGGTTGTTTTGACTCAAAGCTTTCTAGCAAAAAAAAAAAAAAAACACCTAATAGTGCACCAGCTACTCGTATCAGTGTATTCATGTTCATTTGGAACTCCTTGAAATTTGGTTACATCCCTGTCATGCACACTATGGACCATTTCACTGAGGTAAACAGCAATAAAGTGACTTTGCATGTCCATTCCAAAAGCACCATTTTTAAATGTAAAGCTCTCAAAGCTTGTACTTTTTAAGTCTCCTGAAAAGCAAATGACAAGATGCACACAAAAATTAATAATACATGATCGAACCTCATTACCAGATCCTTTGAACAAGAATGTAAACAAACTTTATAATGTATATACTGCATATAATCATGTATCATTATCTTGTTGATAATTAATGTGTTTACACCAAAGCAATGGTTAAAGCTTATCGTAGTTTGGATCAATATGTTTACTTTCTTAGCAGAAAGGCAGGAAATATTGTTGGAAAACACTGTCTAACACTCACATGGTTTGTTGCTAGGAAGGAATGGACGCTGTATGTGTATGTCTCGATGAGGTAGCTAGCTAGCTGATTAGCTTTCGTGTGCTTCACAGCTGCGTATTCACCCATGCAGCTTGTACTGATCTCAGGTTTTAAAATGTGTGTTAGAGATTTGTGATACAGTGTGTTCACAAACCATGTCGTGCAACATGCAACATTTAAGCGTGTAATCTCTGCGTAATATATGTTGTGGTACTGATCCTGGAGTTAGTGTGTATCCAGTCGTCTCTCACTACACTGCAGCAATCCAAGAGTGTCTCTGTGTTATGTTTTTTGGAAATCGATACACTTTAATTTCTGAAGCAAGTTTATTCCTGGCCTGAGGGAAAATCCAACAACTGGACAACAACATGGTCCCAATTTTAATTTGGACATCCTGTCATTAAATCATGTTCCCAGTCACATAAAAAGAGGAACATGGATTATGGATTCTTTGCTCAGGTTTTGAATGATGTTTAGCATCAAGCGGATATGTTCTATATATAGGAACCGTGTTACAGCTCCAGGTTCAGACGTGAGATTAAGGCGTGTGCTGAGTTTGACATGTTCTCTCCATACACTCCTGGGTTTCCTCTGAGTGGGAAGGTGGACTGGTTACTCTACATTACCTCTAGATGTGAAATGTGTGTGTGGTATGTCCTGAGATGATCTGGCGTCCCGTCTGGGATGCATTCCTGCTTTGAGCTGAGCAAGCCCAGGATCCATCACTGCAGGGGCCAGGATAAATGAATAAATGAAAAATTTACAGGAATAAAACAATGAATAAATCAATTACATTAATATAATAGTAATATGACTGGGGACAAATGTTATTTAGAATGAATATCTTTATAATATGAAATTAATGGGAAAATATCATACATAAAATCAACCATTAAAAGTAACTGAATTTTATATTTCATTTTATTTCATTTTAATTTATTGTTATTTTAATTTAAACTAGTTAGTTAAGTAATTAAATTTAAATTTTTAAAGTGTTTAATTTTTTAAGTAATTAAATTTGCTTTAATTAGAAATTAAATAAATACATGTAAATTAAATAAATTAGAATTATATAAATAAACTGGGTTGTTTCGACTCAAATGCTGCAATTGGTATAAATAAATAAACAAACAAATAAATAAATAAAATTACAATTGAATAAATAAAATTGCACACAATTACTCGAACGCTCCATTTGGTATCATTATGTGAGAGGTGACATAAAGTGCATTCAGCTCATGCTGCCTCTGGTCTCATGATGTCTTCCATCTCCAAGGTCAGCATATAAAAAAGCCATTTATTTTCCTCCTGACCTGCTCTGATATTCTTTAAACACTGTTTCTTTTTCTTCTCAGGCATTTAAACTGGTCTTAAATCACTGTGACTAACTGGCAGGCCATCAAACAAGGATGGCTATTTACTTTATTTACTTTATTGCATTTATAGAGATTTAATATTCTCTGGAGACTTCCATTAATCCTTATTTTGTTAGGATCATAGAGAGAATGATAAGATCAAGACTCCTTGCAAAATTGTAATGCATTTTTGACATGACATGCCTTATAGAGTACTCTTTCTTCTCCGTAACTCATTTTGCTGATAGGCTACTGACAATTTATTAGAGCTGATGGCGGTTCAGCAATGGCCTAGCCAGATTCAGATCAGAGCACTGAGATTCATTGCCTTATTTTTTTTATTTTTTTTTTGAAACCTGGTCCCTTAGTTCTGCTACATTAGACAATGTGGTGCTTTGCCTTTTCTAAAGTACCCATTTTAACCTCATTAGTGGCTTGTTAATGAGCTGATACGTTGATTCAGGTGCGTTAGAGCAAGGAAATCCACTAAACTCTGCAATAAAATGGGATCAAACTGGGGGAACACTGCTCTTTCAGTCTTATATTAAGGCTCCTGCGAAGCTGAAGATGTTGAATAAATTCCCAGTAAAATACATGATGCAACCTCCTAATACCCAAATGTCAAAAAAAAAAAAAAAACAAGCTAGTCGTTCCAACACCGCCCACCTGCTGCACTACACACACTGGCCAAGGCGCAGCAACAGTAGAGTGATTTTAACCAGTCAGAATCAAGAACTCATGGTTTTGTGGAAAATCAACACAAACTATACGTCACATGACAGTTAAACAGGTTGAGAGGAAATAATAAGACTCAAATAATGTTTTTAATTGAGATGCATGAAGAGAATGTGACAGCTCATAGCCAAAGTGTTTGCCACTGACTTTTTGTCAAGGTCACAAACAAGATTAGAAACAAAGTGTAAATAAAGTCATCTCATTTGTTTCCTATAATCTGTATTAATGCACTTAACTAGCTAACTAGCTCACCATATATTACCATATCTTTACATATCACTTTTTAAACCTTATCAGTAAGATTTCTGAGGTTTCTAAACACCGGACTGGGCAGCACATTGGAGCTTGAATGATCACCTAACTAATGAATGATTTTTAGTTACTGAAGATTAAATCAGTTTCCCCTTTCACCAAGGAACCAAGCAGGAAAACATTAGCTAAGACTAACCAACAAAATGTTAGATACTGCAATATTAATTTGATTTGGATGGTAATAGCTTGCTGTCACGATACAAACTGCTGTGATATGAAAAATATGAAGCGTCCATAGATGAATTACAGTGATGGGTATTAGGTCTCATTCCTGCTATCACATCTCTTTCACAAAATTTTTTAGGAATTTAGCGATCTGATGCTAAAAAAGTTGCCTTATGACGTTACAGATAGATGATTATGTAGTGATGTAGATTCACCTCAAGATACTTAAAACCCAGATGTAAGTACAGTAACAAATTGTACATTGTTGTGTCCAACTTTGGGCGACGAGTTTGTTGTTCTCCTCGTTCCAGGTTGCTTTGAGCAACCTTTCATGAAGCAAGGTTACAAAAACACATATATAAAAATATTGAAGTTTCACAATATGAATCCACGAACAACAGATCAATGAAACTCCAATATGCTTTGTTGTCTCATTGTATTGAGATGAATGCAGCTTTTGAAGCTGTCATCATATTGATATTCTCCAGTAGAGTTAGGAAAGTAATACAAAATATCTAACAAAACACAATATTTACACTGCAAACCCGGCTCTGTTTTCCAGTTCTTGTAAATCACCAGTGACTCAGTCCATATTTCTGGGCCATCTAGCTATGAGCACCCTCTAAAGCATCCATTATCCATGCTTACTGAACTGTCTACAAAGCTTTTCTCTGGATGTACCTGTGGGAATTAAATGCTTTTGAGTCATCCTTTTCACATTCTGTCGCAATTTAGAAAATGCGCCTATTTCATCGAAAGGCTGTAATACTCACCGTGCAGTTCAATGGAAAAGTGAACACCTGTGAAAGAGTTAAAGGATATTACCATCAATGAATGTGCCAAAGATGTTGATGATTATGTTGAGATCTTGTGTGATTCTTGAATACGACTTGGAATGGTATTTTTTTTTTTTTCGTCCCTCAGTTTTGCACAGAAGCAGGGTCTGTGCATGTTGAGACCATTCGTTTTTGCAAAATGGGAAAACAAGGAACATATGATAAAATTGGGAGAAACATATTTGAAAATGGAATTCATAATAAATTTGATTCATAATAAATTAATTTTTGGTCAAACTATCTCTGGAACAAATGAGCATTTTTTTTTTTGGTCCAGATGAATACATTCTTTGTTAAGCATCATATTATCTTTAATTTGGAAAGCAAAGAGTTAAATTTCGATGTCCATGCATGGACATTTCCATGTGCATAGTATTAAATATCTGGTAATTTAAAAGGTATCAATATTGTGCTTTAATAACACATTTACAAGCATTGCTTAAATCTCTTCTAAAGATGTCCTGCAGGGTTTATGGTCAAAACTTGCAAAATGATATTAAATATTTTATGTAGTATGACTTTAGAGACCATTGCTTCTGTAACTGTGTTAAATCGTCGCACTTGCCCATCTTGCACCTTACTAACAGCACATTCATTAAATTTCATTCATTTAAAACAGCCTCTATTAAGCGTCCACCATCTTACATCTCGGGAAACGTATTTATCTCCTCCATAGAGGACCCTAGCTTTAAAATTACGGTTATACATTTGCATTAAAATCTATTATAAAGAAATGCATACTGTACCTACTACTGTAAAACATCACTTATCTACGACGCATGTAAGTCAGAAGAAAGTTCGCAAATTAAATTTAGCATTAATAAGGCCATTATAAAGCGTTATACCACAGAATTGTTGAATTATCAAATCTGATTCATTTCCTATAACAGCAGCTTTGACAGTAGTGCAGCTGCAAATCACAGGTTTATATTAATGCGCTCATTAAAATACGTCATAATTTCTATAGTAACAACTTACACAGGGACTTGTATAGAGATTATGCTGTTAAAAAGAGAAATTAATATAAATAAAACATAAAATATATACATTTTAGTTTGAACACTATATCTACAAATAGCTCTTCTCACTTTTATATATAAAACACATAAACGTCTTAGATCACCTTGTAAGTTTTGACTGAAAAACTTCATAAATTCTCCAGCACCGTATCATAAAAAGTGTTTCTGCATGGCTTATAAATGGGTTATGAAGGCTGAGTGCAGTAAACATTTTAATTCATCCCCTAACAGCCAGAAATGATTATTTAACTCCTACAGCATTGCCTAGGCAGAATGTACGTCAGAGAGAAATGACAGTAAGTTAGCAAAATGTCTTTTATTGTGTTTTTTTGACACCCCAAATGTGTGTTTTAGCTCTAGAGACATGCATTTTCCATTCAGGTACAATTTATAAAGCTTCTGCGCAGGAAGTCAAGCTCAAGGTGCCCGAGGCAAATCAGGTTGTGCAGCACAGGTGGAGGTTTAGACTTTCCGAATTGGAAGTCAAGCTGCATACATTTCTGCTCGTCTAGCTCTTAAAGAGCTCGTTTCAGCTTTAGTCCTACATCAATGACAGAGCTGTGGATGTCTCTGCAGAACAGTGCGGCTTTGCTACGGTTGGAAGACAGAACAAAAGAAGCTGTTGGAGAACGACTGGAGAGAGGAGTGCTTTTTAACCTTGCGCCTTTTTTAGGAGGGATTGGTTTATTTATTCCGTGATGGGGGATTGAACAGAAGCTGAATTTTACTGCCTTCAGTTGGCATTTAAGTGTCAGGCTTTTGTTAGCATGCATGAAAATAAAAATTCACAGAACATTCCTTTTTTTTTATAGTCATCCAGCATGTACTGTGTACAGTGGGATGAAATAGCATGCCTCCAGGAACACAAAGCAGCATATGAGGCAACACAGCACCTCTCTACACTCAGATTTATTTGAGATTGGAGTTTCGCTCGCATCGTGAGGATTTAATACAGAAATTCTGCACATCAGTTGCATGACATTTGCAATCAGTTGCAATCAGAGTTGTACGACGGTTACGCACATGGGGTGGAGTTTACCTAAAACAGAGGTGTGTCTCAGTCGTGCAAGATTCTAACCTTCGACTTAGAGCGCGTATTTCTTGCGCAACATTGGCTCACACAAAGGGCAGTATTAATAGTAAAGCTTTCTTACAGAACAACATAAGAAAAAAAAAACTTTGGCAATATTTTATTAATAAAGTACTCTATCTATCTATCTATCTATCTATACTAATAACACAAAAGAGCATTGGCAACACAATTGTGCAGTTAAACAGCTGAAACGTAAAAAACCTCCAATTCCGTCTCGGAGGTCGTTTGATTTTCTTGCAGTCCACTCTGCATATAAAAACCTGGCTCTTGCTAGCACAGATGCTGAGCCGCTCTATAATGTAACCGTAACCCTATTTCAGTCCCAGCTGTCATTGTGTAACCAGCACGGGGTCTCAAAGCTTGGCTTGAATAACAGAAAAGCCCACATTAGTGTTACTGAGCCTCAACTGCAGAGCTCCATCACCAGCCACATAAAGGAAACATGCTATGTGCTAAGATTTATTTCAGCAGGCTCCTGGATGTTATTATAATATATATTGTTTCATGATGGAGAAGGATATTTCTGCCCGTATTGCAGGTGATATGGTTAGAGCGTGATCTATGAAGGGGATTTTTGAGTATAACTGAGTTTTCTTAGATGGTTTTTGTCTTTCAGTTCATAGATAGAATTGTAAGAACTAAAACCAACAGTAGGAAAAAAGGGAATGTATTTAAACTGTATGTACATTGTACCTCTGTGAAAGATGAAGTGTATAGGAGGATAAAGTATTGGCACGGTTGATAGGTCATGCAGACCAGCATATCGCCATGAAAGCCATGTTTACCTTCTTCATCTTCTTCCCTTTCATTTTCAGAAACCTCTTCATCCTAGTTATGGTCATATGGTGAGAGGAAAATACCAATAGCTGGCAGCTATTACTGAGTTTCGGTCATCCAATTTGTAACCCATCACTCAGAGCACTGATAGCTAGGTATCCTCGTGACATTTCATGAGCCAGTTTTCCAGCAGGTCATTCAGGTCCCGTGCCGCGATGTGACACCGGAGTTGGCGTATAATGGAAAGAAAGCCGAGTAACAGTGACATTCATTAAACCCGCTAAGAGGCACTGAGGTCTGAAGCTTGAGTGGGTTGATTGATGGTCTTATAAGCCAATTAGCCCAGTGTCGTTGAGCCATGGCTTGACGTTAGCCACCACTGGAGTGTAGTGTTAGTCTTTTGTGCTCTTGCCATGTTGGCCTTGAGGGAAAGACCCGATTATGGTTATGGATGTGTGTGATATCGACAACGCAGGATCTTTGGAGCAACGGGAACTGTGTTAACCTAACGGCTCATTTCTTTCCTACTGACTCTCATGCTTTCCTGCATAATTACATATACAGTAGTGATGTACCTGAATATGAATACATCATTCAGAATGAACAGATAATGTGTTCTATACAGATATGAATAGGAGGCACCACAAAGGTTCACAAGGCATCTGGTTAAGACTAGAGATGTGCATCGGGACTGCGAAGGCTAGGTTACTAGTTTGTTTACATTTTGGGGAAAGAGAACCAACTAAATTCAGTAGAGAGAGGTGATTTAGGTGAGGTTGAGGAACTATCAGAATTCTCACACCATGCTGACAGTCCTGACATCTCTACCCCCAGGGTTTTCCAGTGTTTTCGGGTGCATAGTGGAACAAACAGGTATATTTGAAGCACTAAACTGACAGAGATCCAGATAATGGCATTGTATAACACTCTTAATATATGCTTTGACACCTCATCTGAGGCGGTAAAGCTCTCAAGAAACCTAATGCATATCGGTATGTCCCTGTGTATGAAACATTGTGATGGAAAGATTGTTGGTTTTCTTTTTGGTATGCTACTTCCATGCCATGATTTTTACCAAAGACTCAACTTGTAAGTCTGCCAGTGGGTCAGTAAGTAGAGGAAAAGTGAGAGATTAGCCTGCTGCTAATAAACCTGGAATTTCAGTTCTGATTTTGGATTGCTCTTGTGTGAATTAGCTTAAAAATATGCTTTGTACGACTCTACAGAAGAAAAAAAAGAAAAAAAAAAAAGGTAAAACTGGTGAGTCGAGTATAAGAGGTTTTTGTCTTAATGCAGTTCATGATGTATAGTGCAGGCTTAATGCTTGAGAAGTTGGAAAAATTCTAAAAAAGTGGTCACACTTTTGTATTTGCATTAATGATTCAATAAATAAAGCATAAAGGGAAAAATAGTCCAGTGTAAACCTTTACCCTGCACTTAAAACAGGATTTTTCCAAAACAGTGGCTGTCCTGGATGGCTAATTCCAATTAACAGGATTACAGTTTGGTTCAAAATCTGTTAACACAACAATGCGTCACTCATTAAGATCATTATAAGAACACAATAATAAATATAAAATCTTTGAATGATCTGAATTAAAGTTGCCAAATCTTCCAGGTTCTTTTCCAAAGCTTCTCCAAGAGAAAAAAAAGACATCCTTGAGCTGTCTGTGTGAATCAGTCTAAATGATTGATGCTTATCATTGTGTGGAAATGAGATTTAGTATTTGTGCTTATTGTGCACCAACACACTTCCCACATGGGGGGGAAAAAAACTCCGTCGGGAACCCTATAGTCTACTAATAAAGCATACTTGGTTGCCTAGCAAGAAAATAAACAAAACGGCCTCCCACGCGAAGCTGATTCAAGCAGAAGCAATTAAAACTATGTTCTGCACAACAGCACCAGATTATTGCATATTGATAGAGTTAAGGCATGAAATTTGTTTAAAAAATTGCAAACATTCACATGGCGCTTTTTTTTTCAGCATGATCATGTTTGTTTGCTCCAGTATGCAGAATTGTAATGTAATTTTCATATACTGATTTTTTTGTTGTTATGTGAGATCAGATGTGACTAGTAGTCATAGAGACAGATGTGTAAAAGCAGTCTAAGATGGCGGATGACATCATCTGCCATAGCGAATCAGTCTAACCACATCGTGCCATGTTTACGGTCCCTGGTCAGCATTATGAACGCTGCGAGTGGACGCTTGTGCTGCATATGAACACGACATATGCGCCGTAAATGTCAAGGTGTGTTGAGATGCAAATCATTAGATTTGACTCAGAAGTGCACAGGACAAACAAAATGCCATTTCCCCCCCTCTGGAT
Organism: Pangasianodon hypophthalmus; assembly: GCF_027358585.1. Lineage (NCBI taxonomy): Eukaryota > Metazoa > Chordata > Actinopteri > Siluriformes > Pangasiidae > Pangasianodon > Pangasianodon hypophthalmus. The sequence continues at coordinate 31,774,603 of NC_069712.1, forward strand.
GGAAAACAAGGACGCACAGTGTCACTGATGTGACTCTAACATGGCACCCTGGAGGCTTTTTGCCTGTGGCTAAAAAAAAAAAAAAAACTGCTATTTGCTTCGATGATTTGAATATTTATAGATTAGAAAAATCAAAGCCTGTCCAGGGGTTTTGCTTTTAGCAGAAATGGATGTCAAGTAATTAGAGTAATACTTAGATTAATTCAAAAGCTAAATGATCATGGAAAATAACTCATATGTCAACCTAGAATGGCAAAAAAAAAAAAAAAAAAAGTTGGGGAGGTGAGTAGACACTTTGTGTCATAGACAAAGGATTAGGCAAAGCAGGATGAGAGGAAGTGCTTCACGTGAGATTGAGTGCTACTTTCTGCTTCACCTCCTCTTCTAAATGTTTACCCTTTTTTTTGGAACGTTTTAACTTGGGCACGATTATTGACCAAGGAACACGCTTGTCATCTCAGATAAGTGGCTTGGAACCAGCGACGTGTCAACTAGGACGCGTTCATTTATACTTTAAGAACACAAGTGGGGCTGAAAAACACGAGAGGAGATGGAAAAGGGATCACTGACGTGTGTTTTGCCTTTCTCCTTGTATTAAATTTTGATTTCTTTGCCTCCGTGGTATAATTGAAATTCCATTCATGTATACTTTAAAAAATCCTGAACCTGGAAATAAAATGATTTCCTCGTGGTGTGAAAAAGCATGGAAAATCAATGTTCATGGCATCATCACAGTGACGTGACGCCAACAGTGTGTCTGGTTAATGCTTCGAATAGCTATATTTGGATTTTAATGGGAAGTGGGTGTGGCCTTTTTTTTTTAATTTTATTTTTTACTTGAAAAAAAACAGGTCTTCTGGAAAAGGAAGTCACATTTCATTAACAACAAATTCATTATTGTGCTGATTTGCCTCTAAGATATCCATTCAGGAATGACGAAGATTGATTAAAACATGCAAGGAAGTTATTAATATTTTTAAAAATAATAATCTTTTTTTTTTGTGGAGACCGCAGCGGAGATGTACTGGACTGTGCGAAGCGGGTGGTATGTGTGGAGCGACATGAAGCGGCAGCTTTCTGGAAAGTGACATGGGAACATTTTAAAAAGAAAATGTTAAACTGAAATTGTATCCGATTGGCTCAATGCCAGGGGAAATCACACTCCTTTTTTTTTTTTTTTTTTTTTACTTACTTACGTGAGATTGAGTTTCACATTCACAATATCATCACTATCGTGGACCATCGATTCATTTCCAGAGGAGCCAATGCCGCTATTATGTCGCTGAAGTCATGTGCTTAGTGTATTGTGTGTTTTGATGAACTGAACGCTGAAGTGCTGTTGACAGTCAAACCTCGACCGCTTCGGCCTTGTCCTGTTTCGAAGCCCACGGGAAGAAGTATCCTTGAACGCAGCGTCTCAACAGAGAAACACTTAGCACTATAAATCATGGTTAGTATCGCAAGGGAAGGCTGCCGAGCAGGATCTGGTGAAGCCTGATGACTAGATCAGACTCTCTATCTCTTTTATTTTCTTTCTTTTTTTCACCTTTGAATGAGAAAAAAGAAAAAACACTGGTGATTCAACCGTTTACAATTCCATCATTTACGAAAGAGGAGTAAGATTTTTGGCAAAATCAGAGTTACTCTGAGGTGTTAATTATGAAGAGATTCTCAATAATAGTCTTTTTTTATGAGAAGTGGTTAAAACAAATAGATGAACAAATATATGTAATCACTTGAATGAAACATTAAAAACAGATTATTTAATCAGGATTTCAGTTTATATATCTGAGAATATCTTAAAATACTATAAAACCTGACACTATAATGATGTAATCTTGAATAATATAATGATAAACCAAATATTATTTTCTGGTTACTGTTGAAATATTAGTGTCTAAATAGGGTCTAGTAGTGGGCTTTTGATGTAGACTTGGATAAGCTGGTAACCACACACTCTAATGTGTGTGTGTGTGTGTGTGTGAGAGAGAGAGTGAGAGAGAGAGAGAGCTGTAGTGTGTCCCAAAGCTGCTTCTGTGAATAATTCTGCCTGATTAAGTCGTGATTAGGATCACTTTGATATTTCCAGCTCAGTCAGAATGCAATTTCCTCACCTCTCCAACTTCCAATTGATTTGTTTTGACACCATTGTTATTACTAATTACTATGATTAAACAAGCTCGTGTTAGAGAACCGCTTTCGAGAAACAGAACGGCGCTTTGGATTAACGTGTAGTCAAGGCGACTGGGTTGCTTTCGCAGCCTCAACTGAAAGAAACAAAAGTGAAAAAATATTGAGTGAGCTCACTGGATCAGACAAAGTGCAGGGAAAAAGACTCAGGAGTCAGACAATAAGTGTGTGTGTGTACACACACACACACACACAGGCACACAAACACAGAGAGAGTGAGTGAGAGAGAGAGAGAGAGAGAGAGAGAGAAATGGAGGGTAATTCTGAAATGCACCCTTGTTTGTGAAAGTGGCAGAAATTGGGGAGGTAGAGAGAGAGAAAAGGAAGTATAGAGTGTGTGGATGAGAGATGGATCTTATCTAAGTTCTCAAAGTGATACACACACACACACACACACACACACACATACACACACTTGTACTTTTGGAACACTGGGCTAAAATTGCAGAGTTGCCACATCTCTCTTGAGAGTAGTGTTTACTTCTCACTTTCTCTGCACCTGAACCACTTCCTGCTGTTACTGGGAGAGAGAGAGAGAGAGAGAGAGAGAGAGAGACTTTTTTTCTTAGTTTTACCAGTGTTTACCTTTGATAAAACTTCATTTTGCGGACAGATCCAACTTTTAACATAAAACTCAGCCATATCCTTGCTTATGGCTAATATCCTTGTTTATGGATAATAGAAATATCCATATACAAATATATATATACCTCCAGCGTTCCTTATGTTCCTTACAGGGGTCTGGGTGTTGGTGTCTTTCAGGAGAGAGAGAGAGAGAGAAATACAGGGGGAGAGACTTACACTGAACAACAAACCTTGGATGAAAGTATAAAAAGAAGAAGAAAATGACCTTTTATCAGTTGAGAAAAACTAACGAAATTAGCTGTAACAAGTGAACACTTTTTTTTTTTAACTTTGATCCAGTGTTTTATTTTTTCTTTTACAAAAAGACAGAAAGAGACAGAAACAAAACAAAGCGGAAAAGGAGAACAAGTGCTGATGGTCTCTGTGTGTAGACAGAGTGTGAGAGTGATGAGTATTGTCTCGAAATAAAAAAGGGCACTGCATACTGAACACACACACACACACACACACACACATTCATTATGAGGTCTGGGCTAAAACTGTAGAATTGACGCATCTCTCTTGAGAGTAGTGTTTACTTCTGACTTTGAACTACTTCCTGCTTTTAGAGAGAGTGAGTGAGAGAGAGAGAGAGAGAGAGACATGAATTCATACTGTATAGTGAGTGCCGAGAACAGAGAGAACGCGCACTGATTCATGCTTTTAGAGAGAGGGAGAGAGAGAGAGAGAGGGGATAGGGGGAGAGACCTACAATGAAAAAAAACTACTCTGGATCAAAGTATAAAAAAATAAGAAGAAAATAACCTTTTATCAGTTGAGAAAAACTAAAGAAATCAGCTGTAACAAGTGAACACTTTTTTTTTAACTTTGATCCAGAGTTTCATTTTTTTCTATGTACAAAAAGACAGAAACAAAGCAAAATATAAAAAGAGAACGAGTGCTGATGGTCTCACAGTGCAGGCAGAGTGTGAGAGTGATGAGTGGCAGTGGTAGCTCAGTGGTTAAGATGTTGAACATCTGATTAGAAGGTCATGAGTTCAACTCCTGGCAATGCCAAGCTGCTACTTCTGGGCCCTTGATCAAGGCCCTTAACCTTCAGCTGCTCAGGAGTATAAATGAGATGAATGTAAGTCGCTCTGGATAAGAGCGTCTGCCGAATGCTGTAAATGTAAATCTGTCATTCCCTTCTAATGAGTATTGTCTCGAAATCAAAAAAAATGGCGTGTGAGGTGGTATGAGTGTATCAGGCACAGCACTGCTACTGACCTGGCTGGCTTGAGAAGCCAGAAATCTCCAGCTAAAAGCTGTGCTGATGGCTAGAGGACCACTAACACACACTGTGTATGGAAAAAGATGAGCTTTCATTTCAAGCTGGACAAACACAAGGTGCACTAACAAGGTAGAAGAAAGTGAGTGCGCATAGTGTTGCACTCACACACACACACACACACCCACACACACTGCCATGTCTGTGTCACATGTACAAGAATCTGAGGCTACAGCAGGTACAGGCTGGATAATTGATGATGTTTCTCCAATCTTCAGCTCTCTAGTTTGGATGATCCTTTACTTTTAGCCCAATATACCTGTTCTTGGCTGACAGGAGTGGAACCCGATGTGGTCTTCTGCTGTTGTAGTCTATCTGCCTCAAGGTTTTGACATCTGAGATTCTTTTCTGCTCACCATGGCTGTAAAGAGTGCTTATGTGTATTACCATAACAAGGCACTTCCACCTGCAGAACTGCTGCTTGCAGAATGTCTTTTGTTTTCCACACCATTTTTTTGTAAACGTTACAGAATGTCGTGTGAGAAAAATCCCAGATGATCAGCAGTTGCGGAAATACGCACACCAGCCTGTCTGGCACTGAGAAGTCACCGAGATCACATTAACTGTAGCTCTTGACCTGTATCTGCATTGTTGTGTGCATTACGCTGCTGCGACATGATTGGCTGATCGGATAACTGCATAAATGAGCAGGCGTACATGTTCCTATTAAAGCCAGCATATGTATGTATTTATCATGCACTGATAAAATGTCTCCAATCCAGTGTGTGTGTGTGTGTGTGTGTGTGTGAGATGGCGAGAGAAATTGTGGTCTTTCTAATCAAGGCGCCTCTTTCAACTCAGCTGGTTTTTGATGTGCTAATTACATGCAAATAGATGCAAATGAACCTTCTTTTTTGTTCCAAAACTCCTACTGAGTTTGTGCAGACACAGACGCTGTGATTTTTTTACTCCTATAAATAAGCAGGACTGTGATGTGTGTGTGTGTGTGTGTGTGTGGTTTGGGGGGTTAGTGATTAAATCATTTCTGGCAGTCTTTCCTGTTTTCCTAGATAATTTTTTTTCTCTCTCTCTCTCTCTCTCTTCAATCAGGTCTGTACAGTTTCGAACAAAAAAATGTTTAGTTTGAGTTCACATGAGCTGGAACAGAAGTTATGAACACTAACCCTGCCCCTAACCTTAACCTTCATATCTTTCAATAAGATTTGTGTATTGTTACAAGTTTGAGAAAATTGCTCTCTCTGTCTCCCTGAAAGACACACATCCTTGGAGATTCAAAGTTTAGGCTTGCAGTGCTATATAAGCAATAAAACACTTGAGGGCATACTGTTATAGGAAAATAATCATCATACTGTTATAGGAAAATAATCAATGACCCAGTTACTGTTAACTCTATAAGCAATTTTCCATTTTTTCCCATCATTTATTAAAGAACAAAAGATCACACTTTTTATCCATTTATAATTACATTTAATGTTGTAGAACGTCCACAAAACAAGTTATGTTCCTGTTTTCACTTACTTTATAGCCCCAGCTTCTCTTTTTTTTTTCTCTCGGAGGTAACAACACAAAAACGCAGCTTGTCATATTTCAAAGAAACCACAAAGTGGTGATTTGCTGCGATTTGCAGCTGCACTACTGTTAGAGCTGCTGTAATAGAAAACTAACATCTGCTGACCAATCAGATTCAAGAATTCATCAGCTTTTCATTTTCTCCAAGTTTATTTGCCAAACGTAAGACACACAAAATTTAAGAAACTTGGCCAATTCAAAAACTTTTGACTGGCAGAATATAAAGTAAGAGTTACACCCGTACAAGAATAAAGACATGACTAGAGCAATGACACGAGTCGAGGAGAAATATTTAGCGTGATGATAAAGTGCCGAAGCTGCAGGCAACCGCTGCGCATTCATTTGAGCCCGCTTACGCTTTCATTGAAAGGTTAGACCTGTCTGTCTCTGCATTTGTACATCCATCAGTCTATTTTTAGTTTTGGAGGTAGAAGCGGAGGATTGATTGGCGGTGGGCGTTGAAACACTTTGTAACCGTCCACGCTGTCTTCTTATCAGGAGAGGCGGATTTGTCTTCCCGACGTTGCCGTATGAACGGCTTGATCATGTCATCCGGCTGGAACTCAGGAGAAGTGTGAGGTCTTTTTTATCTGTGATGTAGCTGTCAGTTGTCTGACGGGGTTCTCACATATGCAGCATTGACTCAGTTTGCAGTTCTTTAGGCAGGCGAGAACACAGCAAACACACTCAAACAGCAAACACACACGTCCATCTGAGCAAGAGAGATGATCTCGATCCACAACCAAGCACACACACACACACACAAAAATAAAAAAAAATCTAGCAGCAAGAAGCCATTCAGATTTTTTCTGGGTCTCCATCAAGTATTTTGTCCAAAGATAGGAGCTGCTAAATTTACCCGAAAGCTACAAACTGAAGTAAAAGTCAGTGCTGAGGAAATATAATCATGTTTTTTTTTGGTGATGTATGTTTTGCATTTTCATTATTATTATTAGAGCTAATATGTTATCTAGAATACTTAATTACTAGTTAATAAGTAAGGAATAACACTGTTATAACAAAATAATCACGGACAAGATGCCTCCAATAACACTACACCTCAAAGTGTTCATACCACAGCAATTTCCCAACACTACAAATTTTTATATTTAATAAAGTACGACATATAGCTTTTATAGGTTTATCCTTGAATGCTTTGGAATGTCCACAAAACAAGGTAGTTCCTGTTTTCGCTTGTTTCATAGCATGGATAAGCAGTCAATCCCTCCAGATCAAAATTAATAAGACAAGAAAAAGCTGAAGTTTTTTCCCCATGTTGCAAAACAAGGCACAGCTTTACCCCTGACTGTTACAAAGCGCCGACACTGGAGACTCCTTCCAAAAATAAACATCTCCTGGCAGAAAACTTCACCATATCAATGATTATAATCATGGCGAGTCTGCAATACAAGTCTCTTTGTTACAATAAATTGTTACTATAGAAATGATCAAATATTAATATAAGCCTCTGATTTGCAGCCGAAACTACTTTCAGAGATTATCGTCATGGAAACAAGATTTGACAAGTCAACAGCGCTGTGCTATAAGGTGCCAATATTAGCCACAGTTTAAGGTCAATAAGCCATTGAAATGAAACCGTGTTTGTGCACACTGAGCTGTGTGTGCTCTAGAAATAAATCCATTTTGTTATATGGAGAGAGGTGATAGAAGTTTTACTGCAGAACAGGAGGTGTTACTGTCGCAAGTGTGTAATTCTTGGTGATCGCAGTGTGTTCAGATGTTATTAGGGCAAAGAAAAAACAAATATTAAACTAATGACACTGTGATGATACAAGCACAGTGTCACTTTCAGATTTTGGTGCAGACCGCCATGAAACTGTCGCCACCCGGAACAAACTCAACCATCGCTCACTTGGAATAGATTCTTGCCAAACCAGGGTTCAGTTGTTTGATGCACACTCAAGTAAAGTCTGATTAGGCGGCACCAAGCAAGATTGGTGTCAAAGCAGTCTAAACTGCATGGGTTTGTGTGTTTATTAGAAATTGCTTGTTTATTCAATTTGCTCATGGAGCAGGCTTTTGAAACAAAAGTGTTTCCATGGCATGATCGCAGTGTCTTGGGATTTGCCTGCAAACTGGTGGTGCTTTTCATGAGATTTTATAAATAATAATAAAATGTATTTAATAAATAATAAAAATTGTGTGGGAGGTGGAAAATGGTAGGACATCCGGATGAGAGGTTTAGGAGTATGTTTTTTTTTTTTTTTTTTTTTTTTTTTTTTCAGATTTGCAGATCCATACAAATATCAACTTTGATCTGGTAATGAAAACTGTGACAATAGGAAAATAGGAATTACTTTGACAGTGCTCACTTATATCTATAAATATATATTCACTTTTTATCTTATTCTATTCTCATTTTGGTTTTGACATACTCCACTATGCTTTTGTGTTTTTTTTTTTATCTATAAAAGACACTTAGTAATGTATTTACAAAAAGAATTACTTTGCACACTATAACTTTCTATAAACATGTCTGTGCTATAAAGGTCTGTGTCTGTAATATGGACATGGATCTCTTTTAACTATTCATCATTTTTTTTCTCCTAAATGCTGAAAATGAGCCACTTTGCAAATCAAATATCCCACCTATTACTTTTATCATGCATAATTTCATATAGGAACTGGAAGTTACTGAGCTGTAACCTGCTGTCACATCCTCGTTCTGCGAATTTCTTGTGATAATTTAGATGTCGATACTTTGTCTTCTGTGCTGTTCCAATAAAATATTAATGCGCCAGTCTTTATGTGAAGGTACAAGGTGCCTCACTGGTTTATTATCTGTATAGAAGCAGAATGCTCCCTTAAAGACTAAAAGAATTTACCTTCATGAGAAATAAAAAATGAATTGATATGCTTTGCTGGTTTGTCCTAGGTGTGCTGAGAGACAAAAGCTTGGACACACTAGATTTTTTTTTTTTATCATTTTAAAGACATTTTAATGAACTTATAGTGGACATTATGTTCTTGAATACAGTCATTTTTAATAGATTTTTAGTTAATAATAATAATTTTTAGTTAATCTAATGTAAAACAAGGACTTTTACTTGAAATTAAATTCCCAAACAATCAGATTTGGTTTAGAACTTGCACTATTTGGGATATTAAGCTTGTGGGACAAAGAAAGAAACATGTTCTTTAACATACAGTGTTCACTCATTCATCTTTAGTAACTGCCTGGTCAACTTTATATTTTGGGAAACTAAAGTCATAGAAAGTGTTGTTAAATTATTTTGGTACAAACCAAAATAATAATAATGTGAAAAGGATTTAAAAAAAAAAAAAGTCCTGTGCACCTCTCTAGTTGAGACCAATTATAAACCTGAGTGATGTACCTGAGGCCAAGAATTCACACACCATGCTGACACTGCTTACATTTACATCTGGGAGGTTTCCAGGGCAGAGTGGGGCATTTAATTGTAGGCCACGCCCACTTTCCAAATACAGAAACTAATATTGGAGCACTGATACAGACTGAGGTTAGTCTAGTGTAGTGATTCCCAATACTAATGGATTCATTTGCATACATAGTCATAACAGCAGAGGTTGTTTTTGCAGTGATGTTCAGCTTCTTCTTCAGGGATTGAAGGAATGTGCAGAGACAACAAGGTTGGGGAGTTTATTTCATCTTCACAGCATACAAAGACTAGCACATGGGGTATCTTCAGGTGATAACATAGCCCTTGTTAAGGGACTCCATGTAGGTGGGTGTATTCTCATTGCTAACTCATAAGGCAAGCACCACACACTTCAGCTTGACATTAGCAGCTACAGAGAGTCAGTGCAGTGGGATGAAGTGTATTAGATGTTTGCTGTGTTTCTGTTCTGAACCCCATTCTAATGCTAAGCCTGTTGAATTAAACCCTCACCCTCATCTTTTCCTTGTCACACACACTCTGTTTTATGAGCCAGGAACTCCTTGACAAAGCACAATGGAATATCATAAGAGATTTTGGCTTAATCACATCACATCACATCTGGGCCTTTGGCATGCTGCTAGCATTGTGCTGAACTGACTCTACTGGGGTTTCCATCCACCTGTTCTAATTCGAATTTTGAATTTGCCCATTAGAAGACCTGAATGGAAATGCCAGAAAATTTGAAATGTGCCAATAAACCTTGGAAGAAAAAAAAATCACGGTTGGATGAGGTTTCACTATCAGCGTATGGTTAAAGAAAAAATGTAATAATGCGTGATAGAAAGAAATGTTTCAAATAAATTATTTATGTCTTTCATTTCCTTGAAAATGTAAAAAAACAAAAAAGCTGCCTGGCAGTCCTTGGAGGCAAGAATGCATCCAGTCGTATCCAAGTTGAGTTTTAGCAAACAATGCTGCCTTCCCAAATACCTCCATCTGGCCAGTTTTTGAAGGCAGCATACATGTGTCCTTTGTGGTCCTACATGTCTCTCTAATCTTTCTAATCTCTCTAATCTTGTGTTAGCTCTGGCGTCTTAGCCAGTCAGGACCAAAATGGTGGTTGAAACTACCAATGAGCGAGTGGACAAATACAGTTTTATGTCAATTTTTTATTTCACTATTCATTTGAAATAGCTGGTGTAGTCATAGATTGCTTAAACTATTGCACTTCCATACTATAGAATTAGTGACCATTAGCATATGTTAGTATTTTGGCAACATTGTAACATATTATTCTATTTTAAACTTTCCAGGAAAGGCTTTTTATTAGCCGATTATTGAATTAGGTGTTAGAGCAGCCAAATAAAAACATGCTAGGGTTATTTCAGCAGTATAGCTGGGAATCACTGGTCTAAAGAATCCTGTACTTGTTTTAAGCTACACAAATTCACTAAAATGGTCTGTACATGTGTACATGTGTGTAAATGTTCACTCATCCACCGGCTGAAATTGGTAAGTGCACAGCGCAGCCAGATAATTCTCCTATAAGCAAAAAAAAAAAGAAAAAATTGGCAGTGATTTTCCACGATGGAGTAATTTTTTTTTGTTCATGTGTTCTCCACATGCTGAAATTCTCCAAGCTCAAGATGGCTGTGTCTGACTACCACCTTGAGTAATAAATACTAGAATACACTAGTGACTTCTAGCAAAATCCCCCATCTAGCATTGCCCCCATGCTATTGATTTCCAATGCTCGTTTTAAATGTAATCTATAAAGCTGTAACCCTGGATGAGTCATGGTTTCTGTGTGTAAAATATTCTCTGTGTGTACATGAGCAGCTTTGTGCAGCTTTCAGTAAGGACTCTCACCTTAATGAGCCCAGACTCTGACATTTTCACTTCCTCTTCACTTAAGAGCCTTTTGTGCCCGTCTGAGTCGAAGCGATACAATTAGAGTTGCTTTCATGTGAATAACCAATGCTAATTCATCCCAAACCGAGTCCTAGCAGTGATCAAACGTTGGCCCGAATTAACGCCGGCACCACTCATGCTATACACGTCCTTTTGTAAAGACGTGGGAGTAATTGTGTCATTCGTTTTCATTTTTGCTCTGCCAAAGTGTCATACTAGAGAGCATTTGATATTGTTGCAAGGCTCAGCTCAGAGCAAAGCTTTTATTTGCGTGTGAGTAATAGCAAGCGTGCTACCGAGCTAGCCGAGGCATCCATCACGGAAACACATCAAGCTCAAATGCTACTTGACATCAGTCTTATTCACTTAATATGTTACTAAGCTGATATGAGTGACATGGCTCGAGAAAGAAAGAAAAATTTACTTGTTGATCACTTGTTGATATCTTCTTACTGTGTCTGCTTGAGCAGCAGTCAATTGTTTGTTTTGAGGGACGAGAAGAGGTTTCAATCTGGTTTTGAAGCTTACCCTCTGATAGACTGTAGATTGCTAGACATCTTGATTTGATGAAATAGAACAACTCTTATTTTGACTGATTGACATCCCTAATGTAGTCACGGCAAAAGCGGATGGATGTATTTTGGCCATTCAATCACAGTCCAATTTGCGGTTTTCAAATTCAGCGAGGAAGAGGGAGCAAGTGGGAGAGTGCAAAAACTGCATATTTCCCAGCTAGTCCTTTAGATTTACATATGAAAGGGGAAAATTCAAGCAAAACCATTTTCGCCAACACTCCCTCACCATTCTCCTCTTGGGAGTCTCCACATTTCACTGGACTTAAACAGTGTTCTTTTAAATTCTCCCATATATAGTTTTCATTATTTTTCTCGTTTAGATATCATGATTGCTGGCTGTCAGAGCACAGACACAACACATCTTTGGTGAGAAGGTATCTCAGGCGTGATCTGGAACTACAGTCGAGCCACTTTCTTCCGAAATTGAAGTGCTGCAAGTGTTGAATTTGACTTAGATTTCAAATACATTGAAAACCCCATAGTAAACATTCCATTCCCATAACTGCTGCCTAAAATCATTAATATTTGACCTAGAAAAATCTACTATGTGGGATGATCCAATTACAAAATGAAGAAATAATAAGGAATTGGCACATGTCTAACACAACATGTTAACCTTGAGCTTGTGGATGGACTGTGTAATCCCAGTTAGAAATGAGAGATGGCCCAACTGTAAAGTCACACAAATATGGCTGCCTGAACACAACTTGATGAGATATCTCAGGCGTCACAGTCGGACCACTTTCTGCCCAAAACTGAAATGCCGTAAGCATTAAGCATAAATTGCATTTGACTCTGAAAGAATCCGAATGGCATGAAAGCCCCATAGTAAATGTGCCTAACTCATGCCTAAACATAATCATATTTGACACAGAAACATCTGCTATCTGGGATGGTCCAACTATGACACAAGGAAAAAATAAAGAATTGGTAGCAGTCTGAGGCAAAATGTTAACCTTGAGCTTAGAGATGGACTGTGCAATCACAGTTAGAAATGAGAGGTGGCCCAATCCCAGCCCATTTACCACTGTAAAGTCACCCAAATCTGGCAGCCACAACTCACCCTTGATAAAGATGTATATCAGGCCCTACATTTGAGCCACTTTCTATCCAAAACTGAAATGCTGGATGCTCGCATTTGATTGAGTTTCCAAATGCCATGAAATCCATTACCATAAGTGGTGCCTAAACTTGATTATGACCTAGAAACACATGCTATCTTGGAAGGTCCAACTATGTTACAGTGAAATGATAAAGAATCGGTACAAATCTGAGGTAACATGTTAACCTTGAGCCAGAGTTTCCATCTCTTGGCACTGTGTTACCCAACTATAAAATTGCCTTGCCTCGTTTTCCGCAAGCTAGTGCTCCGTCGCTCTTCTTTACATGTTCTTTAATGTATCTACATTCCCTTCTGTGTGTTTTTGGCTAGTAGAAGCTGTTGTGTTTACTTTCCCTCCAGATGTCATTAATGAGATGGAGAAGACCCTGGGCTGTCTGATCTAACAGAGCGGTACACGGGGAGCCGTGAAGGCTCCGAAGGCATTCAGACGAAGGCATAAAACAATATCTTTTGGTGGAAATATGTTTGAAGTGAGGTGCTGGAAATGGTTTTAATTATGTCTCTTTGTGTTTTTTTCCTCTTGTCTCAGTCTCTTGCAGGGAATGATGTGGCTTATGAGTGGCAAAAGGCATGTAGCTGTCAGTATCGTCTATTAAAATCCACCATAGAGCAGTTTTTCAGCCCTGACCTTGGATTTAGCTAATGCGTAAAATCGGTACAGCATATTCTTTATGTTGGCTTCGAATGGAAAAATCTATTTATCTAAACCCTACAAAGGGAAACTCAAGGGCAAAGTGCACTGCATGTGCACCATTCTTTAACATGGCCCTTACAGCCTTCAGCTCAGAAACTTTACATTATGTTGAGATGAAGCACCATGTGTGAGAAGAGACAGAGTAGGTGAAAAAAAAGACCAAAAAAAGACATACCCACAGGGTGGGAGAGAAATGGGAGTGAGAAATAGCAGGTGTGTGGTGAGTTAATGATGCTGCAGAGAAAGCAGTCTGTGATAATGATGTGGCTGTGTAGGGCACGCAGCACCCTGTTAGCATGTTAGCACTTTACTGTATCATTATCTGGGCCTGTGGTTTCACTCTGCTGCTCCACAGCAAGCACAAGTCCCGTGCAAACACCTCTGTCCTACTTCTTAGGATTGGAACGTGTCCAGCTCCAGCTTTGATACATCATCTTCATGTTGCAAAGCAAGTAAGAGATAATGAAGCAAGGAGGTTGCATTTCCATTCAGGAAAACAAGTGAAATGATTATAAAAAGCTTACAAAGGCCTTGCTTGCCATCTATTGGACATCATACCTATGCACAAAATGTGTTACTGAACTGGCATGGTGTGACTTAATAAGGAAAAAAAATATGTTTGCATAACATTTTCTCACTCAAGCAGGAGTGGATTGGTGGTTTCCCGCTGATAGATTATAGACTGCTAGCTACCTTGATTTGATGAAATACAATGACCAGAAATTTCACTGATGATTGAAACTATCGGAAGCAGTAACAAATGTTAACATTCGCCAAAAAAAAAAAAAGGGATGGGATGTGTGCACTGATTTCAGATGCAATTTGAGCAAATGCTAGCGGTTGTGTACTGGTGCTTAACTTTTTCTTTTTTTTAATTTTTTTTTGCTTTAATGTCGTTTCAGCTTCAGTGTGTTTTGTATTATTTATTTTCTGTTCTTTTTCTGTTGTTTACTATTGTATTCTATTGTCATTATATACCTTTAGGGGGGGAAAAAGTGTCAAGAGTTCTTTGGATTGTTAACCATGGCAGGTACACAGTTTGTATAAGGGTCAAACCAATTTAAACAGGCGTGTTAAGGGGCAAAGGAAAACGTGAATGTATATCAAAAGAGAAAAATCAGTGTAGAATTGTAAAGAACACAAAGACATGTGGGTTCCTAAGAGGGGTTCTATTTGTATCCTTCTTAAAATGGAAACCCTCTGTTAAAGGGCTCTACACAGAACCTAAGAGTGCAGCTCAACATTCATGACATGATATATGCAGATGACACAACAGAACAACATGAAATACAATCAACATAATGAGTCAACGCACAATATACATAAAATATGCATCAGACACAGTAAACACACTTAGTAGATGAATCATTCATTTAAAGTGCAATGCTTGTAATATGGAGTCACAATGTATGAATATGAAGTGACAGTGCAATTTAGAGAACAATAGAATTGGATATGAAATGGCACTGAACTGTCTAACAATCATGTTTTCATTTTCAGCTGCGATATATCTGACAATCTGAGAACTTGTAGTACAGCCATCTGACATACAAAACATTTGGCAAACATTCGTCTTGTCATCTCTGGGTCAAGAAGTGTCTTACTTGTGGCCCAAAGGGCTCAGAGGACTTGAGATGCAGTGCCGATTTTCAGTTGTCAGCAAGGATCAGGGTTTTAAATCTAATTCTACAGCTAAGCTACAGGAAGCAAGTGGAGGAAACCCTGTGGTGAAGTGACGTGTGCAAACGTTTTTGATTAAGATTAATGATAAGACAGGATCCTGGCTGGATCAAATGCAAGGACTTCATGGTATGTGCAGGAAGAAGATCCATGAAGTTTCTAGATGATGAGGGACTCAACATGCCTCCCTGGGGAGAAATGGACAGATTCTGCTGATGATGTGTCAGAGAAACCTGCAACCATGTAGCGCTGTTTATTACAATTACTATAATAAAAAAATTTACCTTTTACAGTAATCGATGTCCAAATATTCACCAACAACCCTAACATAGCTCTAAAGTTAATCCAAACCATAAACTTGAGTTTACACTCTAATCATTACTCTGATCTTAAACCTAAATCATGAACCGGACATTATAACTAATAAAATTAACTTTAATTTAACTTTAAGTGACCCTTATCCATAAATCTAAAATGATCCTGAAATTCTAGCCATAGTACTAAAACCTAGCCCTAAATTCTAAAATGAATCTGAAATGCTAATTCCTCAAACTAACTTCAACACTACTTAAACAAGAACTTAAACACTAACTGTAAAATTAAGCCAAACCCTAGTCATAAAACCCAGAGTAAAAAGAGTAACCCTTTAAACCCTGAATTGTAAAACTAAGCCTAAATCGTAGTCCTAAAACGTAGCCCTAAATTTTAAAACTATCCTGAAACCAAATTTCCTAAGACTAACCCCTGAATACTCAATGTAAAACCAAACCTAACACTTAGTCCTAAAACCCTAAATCTTTCAAACTTACTTCAAACGCTCACTGCTTAAATGAACCCTAAACTTACACTCTAAAGTATACTGTTGATCTTAACTCTAAATTCTTACACCCTAGCCCTACACTGCTAGTTTGTACTTCTGAATCTTAAAATTTAACTCCAAATATCTACAAACAAACCCTAAATTCTAAATTTGAACCCTAACCCATTAATTAACCTTAAAACCTTAATCAAAAAAAAAAAAAAAAAAACTAAACACTGCTCCTTGCCCAACACATATCTCCTAAACTTCTCTAGGACTCATGGAAATGTATTAATTTATTAATGCAACCAAAAGTGTAAACTATACTATACCTAATATACATAAACTACAACTATACACTAAATAAATAACTTTTATGACACTGGCACTGGAGACTCCTTAAATAAACATCACCATATTGATAATTACATTTTTTTTTTTAAAATAACAATACATTTTACATTAGTTAGGATTATTTTGGAGCATCTGCCGTACAAGTCTCTGTATAAGGTGTTACTATAGAAATGATACCATATATTAATGCACTCATTTCAGTATAAACCCATGACGTGGTGTACATTTTATTATTGAACTTTATATGTTGCCTTTAGAGCTTTAAAGCTCTTTGTGCTTTTCCCCCATCCTCCCTTCCCGCTTTGACCTTTGAGTATTTCAACACGAGTCCTCATGGCGATGAATACGAACGAGGCGTGATATTGTGCCATGCCTCCTTCCCCTGGCATTCAATATATAAATAAATAAGTAAATAAATAAATAAATAAATAAACAGGATGCTGCAGGAAGAAAAGATTTCTGTACCGTCCTTGTCTGATGCATATTTAAACCTCAAAACAACCCACGCTCCATCTTCAAAGACTCAAATGGTTTTTACGTGCCTCGGTCGCTGAAAGAGCATTTAGAGAACGAGACAGCGGAGATGAAAATGCATCACTGTCAATAACGACGAGTGGGATTTTTAACATACGAGACACTGCAGGCGTCGAGCAACAGAAAAGTGGACGCCGTGGGCTTTTTAAGGGTCACAAAGGAACTTTACAGCCGTCTATTAGTATACAGCGAGAGGGCTTATGGAGATCTAAGGAACAGATCGATTCTGGGTGAAGTAAAGTGAATTTGCCCTAATGTGTGTTATAAATCTTGGTAGGCCGACGCTGTTTGGGCTGCAGAGGATGACTGATGGCATATCCTCCAGCCTGAGCTCTTAATTCACATCCCTAAACACGTCAATGAAAGGCCTTAGACCACACAAACACGGTGCAGTTTAATAGTGCTCTTGCGCTCTCATCCTCACACATCCTCTCTCGGTCTCGCAGATTTTACTGGAATATTTTATGTTTGGTTACGAGTTGAAACATTAACCTCTATTTTTATTTTACACGAAACCCATAAAGTTTGTTTATAATGTTTTGTACATTATTAAAAGAGCAACTCGAATCTGAAAATACTGCAAAATCCATTATATACCATAAAACCCGAACACTGCAAAAGACTTGCCTTGACTTGGAACTTAATGTAATAATACGTTCTCATGAAAAAAAGTAGATAAATATATACTAATTTTGCTGAGATAATCATCATACTTGGTTGTAATTTCAGATCCCTGGAGGCCCCCAGAATCAATACATCCCTAATGCAAATGCATAAAAACGGAATAATAATGTTAATCTTTCCTTCTGATTTCATTTTTTTTTTCCTATCTACATTGCTCACTCTGATATTCTATTGTTTAGTGAAAAGAGGAGCAAATGTTCACTTAGTAGCTAGCTAAAACCAGCAAAGATGAGAATACTTTAATCTTTAGTGAAAATACACGGGCGTTTCAGTGCAAACCTTAGCAGGAAATGTACAAGTCGTGGGGCTGAGTCTAGCCCTAGGTAGCGTGTTTAGCTTCATTACACTATGTCCTATGTAGGGAGCAAAAATAGTGAATAGGAAGCCATTTGGTATTCGGCCTAACTAGAAAATGGTGGATTTTACTTGGATCACAGGGAAGACATGTTACGTGAAGCTACATAGTGATGATAAACCATGATAATTGTCAGTAAGTAAACAAACATGAATCTTAAACATTAAACTGCTGTACGTTTTATAAACCTGCCTATATTTTATAAATAAGCTAAAAAAAATGGATTTTTGAAGCGCGTGAGAATCTTTGGCAGACACAAAGCAGTAACTTTACGTTTTCTCAGTATCATGACAAGCTGCAAGTTTTCTTATTAACCACAAGAAAGATAAAAAGAGAGGGAACGGCTGGTATAAAGCACATTATAACAGGAGCTAACTTATTAATTCATGTTAAACTGAACTTTAAATGGAAGAAATATATGACGTGGTGTACTTTAATGAATAAAAATTGTAATCATTGGCAAACTGCTGTGGTACAAGAGGAATAAAACACATTAAGCCACATCACACACACATCACAGTGCATAGTGTCATGTTTTATTCCTTACTCAGTCAACACCTTTCGGACCAATCAGGTTCAAGAATTCAACAGCGCAACAGAGATAAGCGTAGAAGTGAGAAGATCTGTCTAATCCCTGGTAGCCTCGCACATTCAAACACCCAAAAAGGAGAGATAATACAGTATGCATGCTGGAGGTATGAACTCAGCCTGATCAGAGAATGCCTTGTAGTTCTCAGCCTTTACTCTGTGAAGCTTTAAAGTCACTCATATAATAAAGTGAAAGAAAAAGAAGCGAGCCGGGAACTTTTTGAGACCTTTGATGGCTCGGTTGAACACACAGCAGTCAAGATGCTTTCAGGTCCTTTATACACAAGGCATAGTAAAGTGGAAAAGCGCTGTGTGGCTTCAATGAAGCAACCCTCGCCTCATGCTGCTCTTAAGCTGAAGGTGACGTCTATATTTTATAACTGTGTTATAGTAAGATAGCAGTATCAAAGTGTCAGTTTTCTCCCACCAGCTTCTGCGCACTTGATCACATGAAGGATTTTGCCATGGCTTGCTGAGAAGCCATCCTCTCATCTCCCTCTACATAGATACAGATCACTCTCTCCTTCATGTATGCTTAGATCTTTTTTTCCCTTTCCGTCGCTCTGAATCTGGTGACCTTGCTCAAAAAAAGAAGTAAAAACAAAAGGCTCCATTCTAGGTGAGCATTCCGCTTTTATTTATGAAGTCCGTTAAGGTCGTTCCGAGTTCATTCCACTCATTACCTTTTTTACCGGGGAAAAGAAAAGCATGTCTATTTTATCATACGAGATATGAGGCTTGCACAGCCAGGTGAATAGTCGGGTCTATGGTTTGGCCGTTTATTGAGGCAGACAGAAGTGCATGCGATTGTGCAATTAAAATTAATGCGCAATTAAAATGCCTATGCGCAATTAAAATCAGCGCATTCCTCGCCAGACATTTGCACAGGAGCACAGTGCGATCGTTTCATTTTTAATGGCCTTTCACAAAACTCATCATGCCTGATGCGAGGATGTTTAAATGTGATGCAGTGCCGCAGATAAATCCACGAGAAGCTCGTTTCGTAATTATAATTCTGATTTTAGCTGCATCTGAAATGACAGTGCTCACAGGGTAACGGTTCAGGGGTAAAGATTTATTAGGAATAGAGTTATGTTTTGGTTTAGGATTATATAGTCGATTGGG
The DNA here is from genome assembly GCF_027358585.1 of Pangasianodon hypophthalmus. Classification (NCBI taxonomy): domain Eukaryota; kingdom Metazoa; phylum Chordata; class Actinopteri; order Siluriformes; family Pangasiidae; genus Pangasianodon; species Pangasianodon hypophthalmus. The sequence goes on from NC_069712.1 coordinate 31,794,037, forward strand.
TTTATGGGTTTAGGGTGTAGGACGACTTTTAAGGATTGGGGTTTAAGGGTTAGAATTTTGGGTTTAGATTTAGAGATTAGCGTTTAGGGTGTAGCATCGGTTTAAATTAGGGAATTAGGGGTTTAGTGTACAATTCGGGGTTAAGGTTTTGTAAAAGATGTGTTTTGCAATTTTAGCTTGTTATCTGTATGGCTTGGGATTTAGTGTTTATAATTAAATATTGGGTTTAAGCTTAAGATTTGGGTATAGTTTTAGGATTTAAAGAGTAGGTTTAGGGTTAGTTTAGTGTTTATTATATGTAGAGGCTAGTGGAAGTCTGTACGATTTGAGGTTAGATCTTAAGGATGTTAGTTCTAGGCTGTTTTTTTTTTTTTTTTTTTTTAGGATTATGTGGTTAGGGTTTAGGGATATGTTTTAGCATTTAGGATTTTGTGTTTAAAGTTTGGTATTGCGTCCATGTTTAGATTTTGGGTTTCACTTTAGAAAGTAAGGACTAGGTATAGTTTATGGGTTAGTGTTTAGAATTATGGATAATATTTAGGTACAAGAGACTTTTTTATGATTTTGTGAGTAGTAATAAATTTAGGGTGCTAATTTAGGCTCATTATCTGGTTTATGGTTATTGTTTAGGATTAGGGTTAAGGCTCAGGGGTGAGAGTTTAAAGTTAGGTTAAAGGTTTATGGTGTGGAATTAACATGGCCGCTCACACTGTGAACAGTGTAAAGTTCCCCTTCCCTACTTTTAAATGGGATTATAGCAATATTGGCTTTAAAGCAGTTAATATACACACTTATACATGGTTAAAGCTCTAAGACTGATGATACTAATCACTGTTTTGAGAAGATTAGATTTATCAATAACATTAGCCGGCTAGCTTGTTGCTAATGCTACTTACTATTGTCCACTGGCTAGCTTGTTTTTAACGCTACTCGCTCTTGTCCACTCTTGTTTCTGTACCATAATTTCAGTCCAAAATGTTGCATGAATATTTGAAGTCCACTATAGTAGAACAAAACCAATAGCCACTCAGGCCTGCACCTTAAAAAGTTCAGTTAAAGTAGTTTTTTATAAGCTTTACATGCTCTGACATGGAAAAGACACACTTTCAAGGAGGCGTCCATGTTTTTTTTTTTTCCCACCTCACACGTCGAACATCCCGAAGTTGAAAATGACGTTATTACAACTTGCAAATTACCACTTACAAGGCACCATGAATACAGCATTAGCTTTGGCTCCCGAGTGGCGCGAACAGAACAGTGTTCACTCTATCCTAACCAACTCGGGGCTGTTCAATGCTGGAATATGTTGCTTCTGATGGAGACTGACGGAGAACATGATTCCTTTGTCTTTACACACCTTTGGGGCTTCTCCATCAGTAAGAGTTCTCTGAGTTCTCAAAAGGCTCTTGTTAGTGTCTTCACTGTTCTCCATATTTAGCTCGCTCGCTCAGCTACTGTCAGGTTTGTTTTGTGGTGTAGCTCAAACGCTGCTGACTGTTGTGTAAGTCAGTCAGGCATTTCAACACGACGGCACTCTCACTTCCTGTTTCAACTCTACATCTGAACTACACATCTGAAAAAGCAGTCAAACATGATTACCTGTTTCATGTTTAATTATACTTGATTATAGCTTGGACGTTAATTACATGGCCGTGGTGTGATGCTGAACGATAATGCCTTACCACCATTGAAAATAAACTAACCTCAGTGTGCCTTTATGAAGCAATTATGCAGATATCTATGCTACAGGATTAATGAGGCCTAATCTTAGCCAACGGTAGCTCAGGCTAGTCCACTCCATAAAAACTCAATTTGTTGTATGTTGTTAATCACCATCATTTGAAGCACAGGGAGAACACGTGTGTCTTAGCAAGTGAGCGTTGGGCCCTGTACTCCGAGAGTGTGTGAGACTGAAAAGGGTGTGAAGGTCAGCAAGTAATTAGACTTTTTTTTTCTTCCTCTCGCCAACCGGAGGGCACGTCAAGCCTTGGGGATGAAAAGTGATTATGTGGCTGTAATTGAATGCCGGTACAATGTGTGAAGAAAAGAACGACACAAAGCAAGTAAGAAAGAGGGAGGAGGAAAAAGAGAGCTGAGGTGTTAAAGGAGAGCGTGGGGGAATTGGGTGTTTTCAGAAGTACTGTGTAAAAGCTTTACACCAATTCATATACATTTCACATGGGAATGTAAGTTTGTCACATGTGAAAAAACATGTAAAGACACATTTCACAATGTCATGCCTTGAAATGACATGAGCAGAAACATCACATCCAACGTTAAAACCACTGACAGGTGACGTGAATAATATTGATTATCTCGTTACAGTGGCACCTGTCAGTGGGTGGGATATATTAGGCAGCAAGTCAACAGTCAGTTCTAGAAGTTGATGTGTTGGAAGCAGGAAAAATGGGCAAGCATTAGGATCTGAGTGACTTTGACAAGGGCCAAATTATGATGGCTAGACAACTGGGTCAGAAAATCTCCAAAACAGCAGGTCTTGTAGGGTGTTCCCGGTATGCAGTGGTTAGTACCTACCAAAAGTCATCCAAGGAGGACAACCGGTGAACCAGCAACAGGGTCATGGGCGCCCAAGGCTCACTGATGCGCGCGGGGAGCGAAGGCTAGCCCGTCTGGTCCCATCCCACAGAAAAGCTACTGTAGCACAAATTGCTGAAAAAGTGAATGCTAGCTATGATAGAAAGGTGTGATATCACACAGTGCATCGCAGCTTGCTGACTGGTCAGAGTGCCCATGCTGTCCCCTGTCCACCACCAAAGGCGCTTACAATGGGCATGTGAGCATCAGAACTGGACAATGGAGCAATGGAAAAAGGTCACGTTTTCTTTTACATCATGTGGACGGCTGAGTGCGTGTGCGTCACTTACCTGGTGCTATCTCTTCCCCAGGTAAGTGACGCACACGCACTCACTTACCTTGCGTTCTTCCCATAGTGCCTCCTGGTGCTATCTCTTCCCCAGGTAAGTGACGCACACGCACTCACTTACCTTGCGTTCTTCCCATAGTGCCTCCTGGTGCTATCTCTTCCCCAGGTAAGTGAGTGCGTGTGCGTCACTTACCTGGGGAAGAGATAGCACCAGGAGGCACTATGGGAAGAACGCAAGCTTACGGAGGCAGTCTGATGCTCTGGGCAATGTTCTGCTGGGAAACCTTGCATCCTGGCATTCATATGGATTTTACTTTAACACATACCACCTACCTAAACATTGTTGCAGGCCAAGTACACCCCTTCACAGCAACAGTATTCCCTAATGGAAGTGGCCTCTTTCAGCAGGATAATGTGCCTTGCCACACTGCAAAAATTGTTCAGGAATGGTTTGGGGATGCCAGATACCACAGCACACCTTCAGAGGTCTTGTAGAGTCCACGCCTCGATGGGTCAAAGCTGCACAAGGGGGGCCTACACAATATTAGGCAGGATTTAATGTTAGTGCTGATCGGTTTAAAGGAATCAGTTGAAAAAAAATCTTTTGGAAAAATAATAAAATGCATTGCACATGAAATAATAATGTGAAAGTAAATGAATCATGAAAAAATAACCTGGAAAAATAAAAACTTGTGCATATTAAAAAAAAATATGAAAAAAATTAATCATGTGAGAAAATTGTGAGAAAATAAAATAAAAAAAAACACTTCATGTGAACTATCTGAATATAAATGAATCATTGGCGGGGGGATAATGAACTAAACAAATTATAGGTGAGAGCTCTAGAATTGCAGTGAAGATCTGTGTCCTTATGTGTGTGTGTTTATGCATGCATGCATATGCCCAAGCATGTGTACATGAATGCATTTATGCACACCTGTGTGTGTGTGTGTGTATGCATGAAAAAAAACACCTTCATGCATGTTAATATGTGTATCCATATGCATCCACAAGCATCTGTGTGTCTATGCATGGATACTAAATAACTATCCTTAATTCACTGGGTTGTTAGTTTAGTCTCAGAGTCTTTATTAATCTGGCTTTGCCTTTAATAATGCTGCAGCTCTGAAGGAAGCCCTGCTTCTTTTGGTAAATATACCATTGATCGGGAGACCAGCAAGTGCTACCTAAATAAATAGGGCTAATGAATAAGTGATGAACCAAAATTGGATCAGAATGGAGAGAGCACCCTTAAAAAGCCTGCTAGAAATTGAGAGTTCAGCATCGGCAAACAGAGAGAGCTCTGCTGTAAAACCTCCATCTTTAATTCTGAGCTGTAGCTTTTAAATGCTCTAGGGAATTTGGATAAATAAAAAAAAAAGCTATTTTGCTCTTTTCAGAAATGCCAGTGGTGGTCAGAGCTCTGGGAGACTTCGAATGGTCACTGCTGGCTTTAGCTTGAATGCTCTCGCTTGCACTTTTCCCTCCTAGCCAAAGCTAAACTGATCGATGCAATTATGTTGTTTTCCAAACACAACATGATAGCATCACACCGAGTGTCTAAAAGAGTCTAAAAGTCTCTCAGCTGGTTTTCGAGCTGCTGAATCTGCACTGCTTAGCTTATTTGTGGCGAGTGCTCTAGCGTGTGCACTGAGAAATTGCTGCACTGTTAGATATGCATATGATCTGGCAGCGTTAACTAGAACACGTCCACTCTCATCTGCCTCCAATCTGGTGTTTCTTTGTTTCTTCAGCATATTTCTGTTTCGTTACATAAGATTTCGCAGCACACCACTGTTTCTTAGCAGAATTTCCCTTTGTTTATTTATAATACCACTATTCTTAGTGTTGGCTACTGAGAAAATGTATATCTTTGTGTTTTAGCATACTGTGCATTATTAGAAACGGTTAACTCTTAAGGTTCTTCGGTTGTACCTCTGGGGAAAACTTTAACCCTGTCTACAAACCTACAACATAGTGTTTCCTTATCAAAAAAGGTTCCAATTACAATCCTTTTTTGGAAGCAAGCAACTTATCCAATGCAACCTTATCCAAAGATCCCTTGAAGAACCTGTTTTTCCTAAGTGTGTCTCTTAGTATTCACATATACAGTATCTCAGTGTAAGCGAACCATCTTTTCATTTACATTTATGGCTTTTGGCAGACGCTCTTATCCAGAGTGACTTACAATTATTTCTTTTTTTTTTTTTTTTTTTTTATACAACTGAGCAGTTGAGGGTTAAGGCCCTTGCTCAAGGGCCCAGCAGTGGCAGCTTGGTGATGCTAGGGTTTGAACTCATGACCTTCTAAGCAGAAGCCCAACAGCTTAACCACAGAGCTATCACTTCCCCTACCACTCTTCCCAGTTTTAGGAAAACTGAAGCCAGTGTTTTCATAACTAACCTGGAGACTAGTTTTCACACAACCCAAACTATGATTTCTGTCATACCAAGGATAGCAAAAAGGTTTTTTTTTTTTCAAGCACAACCCTTTTGGGAATGTAGGAACTCTTATTTATCCAGTGAACACACATGAAACTCCATAGAGACAATAACCTGAGCTCAGGATCAAACCGGAGACCCTGGAGCTGTGAGGCGGTAACGCTACCGAATACACATCCACACCACAGAGATAGAAGCAAGTTGTGCGGTGAAAATCTAGGCATCAACTGGCTGATGAAACAGGAATATAAAATCAAAGGCAGCATGCAGACTTGGCCAACTCCTATTAAGACTTTTTTAGACATCATAAATCATAATTACAAGCCTGTGGAGAGGGTTGTAGCTGTTATTTGTAAGTAAGTAATGATCTAGTAAGAGAAAAACATATACCCAGACAGTGTGATGAAGGAGAAATGCAAATGCAAATGATGCAATGTGAGCATCGTGTGCGAATGGGATGGGAGAGAAAAGGAGGCTAAAGGAAGGGATGGGTATCCCCCAAGAGAGAAAATGGTTATGGAGAGATTGAGGATGAGCCCAGAGGGAGGAGTTCTTGCCTTCTCTGTCTGACTAAGGTCTGTGGGAATCAGAGCTGATTATGTTGGCGTAATCAAATCCCTCTGATATGCATTGTGGCCGTTTCAGCTGCAGCTCAGTGAATGATAAGCACGGCTAATTTAATAATCGATTAATCCCCTGCCACACCTAGGCATCCGTCAAACTATCTCCAGTTGATAATTATAATCCTTCAGTTTCCCTCTCAGAGAGTCTCCTCTTTTTCAGCTTTTCTCTGCTTTCCTTTTTTCACAAAGCATATCACTTCCTTCCTGTTTCTTTCTGTAAACAAAACGGATGCCAAGGAAGACGGCTTCTTCTCATCACCTGCATCTATCCATACACAACCAGGAACATTTTCTTTCTGTCTCTCTCTCTATCTCTCTCTCTCTGCCCATCTTTTTTCCTAGATCTCCTCCTGTTGTCAACTCAAGGTACTACCAGAAGAAAAAAGAGTGTTTATAACCCAAGGCTCACGATTTTAACTTCATCCTAGAGCTAGGTAATAAAGTTGCCAAGACCTCGGTACCTTGGGACTAGCCAGTCACCTTGCGTTATTTCAGAATCCTCCTCCCTAAGTGGCATCAGCCCCATTGAGAGGTCAAAGGTATCTCCACCTGTCTGTGCAATTCAAATCAAGATCGTTGACACAAATTTGGTCTGAAGGCAATGCTCTTGACAGGAGGTCTGCTGGGAAGGAAGATGAATATGTTATGCTCTCTGGCTATTTCTGCAGCTATTATGCTATCGATTTGCTGAGTTCACCAAGGAGGCTTCCCAATATACAGCCAAACTACACAGAGGGTTGGGATCCTAGGATTTGCTTCGCACAAAAGAGTAAAAGCCAAGATCAATATGGTTTTGCATTACTGATATTTCTGCTTTTTTTTTTAGTCAAGATTTCATCTTTCATCCATTTAGACAGGGTGAGTGACCTTCTGACCCCAGAATAAGCTTCATCTCTCTCAGGGTTATAGAGTTGACCCCTTCATCGTGTACTGCCACTAAATCAAATTTCAAGTAAATGACAGTGATGTCATTCTTGTCATTATTTCAATAATAACCTTTTTTTCACGAGGTCATCATGTATTCATCTAAAGCCTTATGAAGAGCACCCATCATGGCCAGTTAACTTTGAGGACGTTTGTTAAAAGGCCAGCAAGGAGTAAAACTGTGTGATTGTTGTTACCCTTTGAAAATATGCCATATTTTCAGGACGGACACATACAGTAAAACTTCAGCAACCTCCCTACAGGGAGTTCTTCTGGGGAAAGGTTCTATTTAGTTTTTCCCTGTCAGAGAAGATTCCTACTAGAACCTCTTTAGAAATCTCATTCACTCTGTTGTTATCTATCAAAGTGATCAATGACCTTTGCTGCGAATAGTTACATGTCTTTTTTGAACTCAATTACAACTTCATTTAATAAGATCCAAAGTAATGAGCACTAATTTGCATGTGCAATAGGAAAATTGCATGAGCAGTTAGTCTGATTTACAAATCACATCACGTGCAAAGTCAGGGGAGGATACTATATGTAAATGGCCTCTTTTTTTTTGGGTATGCTGATTGTTCTCAATAACCATGGCGAGTGCAGATCTCAAAGAGACTGCCAGAACAGTAAAACCTTTAAACTCCTGTATAATGCTGACTAAAAGCAGTGAGATGAGTAAAAAAAAACCTGTTAAAAATATGATCTGAATAAATGAATAACAAAGTGTAGACATTAGAGTGCATTATGTTAATTAGATATGTGAATGACGTGTGGCGAATATCCACTAAATTACCTTTATCACAGTCATAATAATCCATCATTCAGAGAAACTTTCTGATTTATTTTACTAAGGCATAGTGTGGATGAACTTTCCCATTATTAAGATTTAGAAAATGGTACAATTTTGTGTTCAGATGGTAGAAACAATGCACCACAAATTTTAATACATGCCCTCCAGACCTAATTTGTGCATACAACTGCCCTGCGTTTTGCACCTTTAGGTAAAAACACGTGCATGTGCAAAATGGATGGTATTGGCTCACGTGAAAGACGCAATAGATCCTGTTAGATCCTTAGATCAAGGTTCAAAAACCAACTCAAAGCTTCTATCTTCAGTTCATAACATTGTATCATTTATAATCTGACTTGTGTCATACTCCTGAGTACTAGCACTTTTTCCAACCTTCACATTTAGTTTTTTCTACAACTACACTACATTATTACAACAGCAAAAAGGGTTAAATCTGGATTGGGATGTTCAATAAGCACATATGGGTGTGATGGTCAGATTTCCACCAACTTCTGGCCATGTAATATATCACTTATCTGTTTCCTGGTCAGTTGATGGAGACTGTAGCAATGTTGAAATAGGCAGTGGATCCAAATGCAGATTTATTTCAAATAAACAAAGGCCAAAGCTGGAAATTCAAACAATGTTCTTTAATCAGAACCATGATCCTAAATCCAAAATGGTGTCCAAAATTAAATAGTACAGATTGATCAAGAAGGAATGGCAAGATATTCAGGTAAACATTTAGGATTACAGTGGAGAGTTTTAACAAGACTATATAAAGGATGTATAACACAGGTGATAAAGATTGGAAATATAAAAGGTGTGTGTATGGATGTGTGAGATAAATGGCTAGTATCTAGGTGACAGTGCCCTCTGCTGGTTGGGAGGGTGTTTCTCCAGTGCACTGTGACCTCGTCTACTGATGTTTTATTTCCTGATCCTTCATGTTTCCATTGTGAAGGACTACTTAACCCCTTTTTTATTTTTCTTTATTTGTCCAAGGCGTACCTCTGCATACTTGAATTGAAGTGGAATGAATATAACCCTGTTTCCAAAAAAGTTGGGATGCTGTGTAAAATGTAAATAAAAACAGAATGCAATGATTTGCAAATCATTTAAGCCCTATATTTAATTGAAAAGAGTACAAAGACCACATATCAACAGATGAAACTGCGAAACTTTATTGTTTTTTGAGAAATATGAGCTCATCTACATTATATAATATCATTAAAAGATTCAGAGAATCCAGAGAAATCTCTGTACGCAAGGGACAAGGCTGAAAACCAATACGGAGTAGCTGTGATCTTCGGGCCCTCAGACGGCACTGCATTAAAAACAGACACGATTCTGTTGTGGAAATCACCGCATGGGCTCAGGAACACTTCCAAAAACTATTGTCAGTGAACACAGTTTGTCGCTGTGTCTACAAATACAAGTTAAAACTCTACCATGCAAAGAACAAACCATATATAGGTCCAGACGTGTCACCCATTGAAAACATTTGGCACATTATGAAATGAAAAATACAACAAAGGAGGCCCCAAACTGTTGAGCAGCTGAAATTTTATATCAAGCAAGAATGGGAAAACATTTTGCTTTCAAAACTACAGCAATTGGTCTCCTCTGTTCCCAAACACTTACAGAGTGTTGTCAAAAGAAGAGGTGATGCAACACAGTGGTAAACATGCCCCTGTCCCAACATTTTGAAACATGTTGCTGGCATCAAATTCAAAACAAGAATCTATTTTTCAAAAAAAAACAATTTAATTTCTCAGTCTCAACATTTGATGTGTTGTCTCTGTACTATTTTCATTTAAATATAGGGTTTAAATGATTTGCAAATCATTGCATTCTGTTTTTATGTACATTTTACACAGCGTCCCAACTTTTTTGGAAACGGGTTGTATTCCATCCACCCATCCATCCATCCATCCATTTTCTGTACCGCTTATCCTACACAGGGTCGCGGGGAGCCTGGAGCCTATCCCGGGGGACTCGGGGCACAAGGAGGGGGACACCCTGGATGGGGTGCCAGCCCATCGCAGGGCATAATCGCACACACACCCATTCACACACTCTGGACAATTTATTGATGCCAGTCAGCCTACAACGCATGTCTTTGGACTGGGGAGGAAACCGGAGTACCTGGAGTAAACCCCCGAAGTACAGGGAGAACATGCAAACTTCATGTACACAGGGCAGAGACGGGAATCGAACACCCATCCCTGGAAGCCACCGTGTCCCCCACGGGTTGTATTTTGGTAAATAAACGTGAGAATAAAAGCGAAATCCTTGGTGGGCATAATTACAGACATCATAGGCTCCAGTACTACCACACAGGACTAATCAGGATGAAATGCTGAGAGTGTTGAACCCCTGCTGAACAGAGAGATAGAGAGACGGAGTAAATAAGATTCTTGACAAGGCCTGATAGTAATCTATAGAGGGCAATTTGAATCCATCTGAAGTAGACACTGCTTCGACTCGCTCCTATCTGATTAAAAACCTTCATCCAGACCTTGAGGGGAATTTGATTTCTCTTTTTTTTCTTGTCCTTTCTTGCTCAATGTAGCCAGTTTAGGAAAGGTTTGAAACAGTTAAGATTAGGATGAGGGGTTATCATGCTTTCATTCAATTCATGAAATCCAACAAAAATTACTCTTACTTGTTTGAATTCCTATAAAGTTTAAGCAAAAACAGGACAATAATGGATATTAGTGTATAGTAAGAAGTATAGTAACTCATTCCTGCTGATCCAAGGGAAAAACAGATTCCTTATTTCTGTTATTTTTGATCTCTCCAATCACTGAACAGTTTGTAATAAATGCTGGACGGGTTTGTGGTGGGATTATTTATTTATTTATTTACTGAAGATAGGAGGGCCTTCTCAGGATGGTATTAAAGTTTATCTTGTTAGAGAAAACACTAAGTGGATGACTGGTAAAAAGTTGTTAAAGTGGTTATTTTATTTTGTAATGTTAATCATTCATGCCAAGATGAGGAAACCATTTTGCTGTATTATACCAGATGAACATAATCAATGAAGTTGATTATTAACCAGAAATTACATTAGCACCCATGCTGGCTAGATAGCTGATACGTGAAAATTAGCAAAACCCAGCATTATCAGAACTAGCTTGAAATTGATGATTGAATCTTTTTTTATTTAACTATATGCATATTGATTGTCTTTAAAAGACACACCGTATGAGTTAACAAATCTCTTAGACCCCCTGTCCGTGTGCTAGCTCATGTACATACTGTATGTTAGCTGTGTAGCGTTAGTTAGCATGGATGATTGCAGTGAAGTAACTGAAGTGTGCTACAGCAGTATAACAGTTGAGTAGGATTCAGCTTCTCACCATCTTCAGAAGTCAAAACTCCTTTAATCTTTAGCTAAATTAAGTAGCCTCTAGTGCCCTGCGTAGTTAGCTAATCTTAGTATGGTTATGACCAGCTCATGTTGCCTAAAATAATGTGAGTTTGGCTTGCATAAGTTTTTTGAGTTTGAGTAAAATATATGCGTGTCTCGGTTATTTGCATGCGTAACCCATCTCTGAATACACATAACTTTCCCAGTATAAATAATGACATGCTTATCTGAATATGGCCCAGAGACATGACTTTAAAATGCTTTAAAGTAGTTCTTGCTTTAACGAGTATAATGCAAAGCATTTGTGTTTGGTTTTATTGTTAATAGTTTATTACTGTAACAATATTTTGCTGCTTGGAGCGAAAAAGTTGGCAGACTGGAAGCTTTCTGATTGCATATAAAATACAATAATGCTTTTTCTCCATTTTCTACACCTAGTACATATAATATTAGATATTTCTAAACTTCTACTTGAGTAGTTTTTCCCCCAGGAAAGTATCTTTACTTTTCCTCAAGTATGACTTTTGTGTATTTTATACGACACTGATATTGAATAATCCTGAAAATATTCTGATGTCGCTTGCACCTGTCTACTCAGTGAGGAAAATGCTGAGGTAAGGGTGTTGGATTTATTGTTAATATGAAACTCTCTTTTTATCTCTGTGTTTGAGATATAGGGCTTTTAAAAGATTCACCACTGTGCAGTCTATGAGAATATCCTCCTCTGAGATCCTTAACAGAAGATGAACATTTAAAAAAAAAAAAATGCAGTTTCCCGAAATGACTGGGTCTGGAGAAGATATCTGTCCTGTACTCTCCCATACTTTTGTTCTAGATAGTGCGGTTTATCCATTAAAACACAAGAAACATTATGAAGTTAAAGGTTAGATACAAGATTAATATAGCATTAGGTTGTTCTAGAGGTTCTAGAGGGTTGGTTAGAGGATTATATTAAGCCTACGGTAGAAATACATGAGGCAAATCCATAATCTGAAGAGAAAATGAAATTAAGTAAACATACAGTAAATAGGACTGAGTAAAAAAAAATCAGAATTGCAAACTTGGAGACTTTGGATTCAGTGTAATGAATTCCAGTGGGAGGGAGAGACAGAAAGAGAGAGAGAGAGAGAGAGAGGGAGAGAGAGAGACTTGCACTCATTTGCATGCCACTCACTTGCGTCTTGCTGTTTTTGCCATGGCTGGAGCTAATCAAATAAATAAATTGAGTCCAGGCCAAGTGAAGTTAATGGCCCTGTTTAAATATTCTTCTGTTTCTCAACTTCTCTTTGTTCTTCCCCCTGTTTTTCTGCTTGTTTCTTGGTCTGAATAATTCAGCCGTAAAGTTCCTCAAAGGTGAAGAAAGGAGAAAGACCAAAGAGACGGCTGTTACTTCTTTCTCCTGTCTGATCAGCCCTGGAGGAATTTTATTTATTCATATTTGTGAAAGTGAGAGGTCACGAACATCTTTATTCTGCTGCCAATTTTTCTAGCTACCTCATACTATATTTTGGAATGACATTTGACTTTTTTAGCTTCTTACATGGTATATATATATATTTATATTTTTAATTTAAAAAAGAATAACTAGAAAATGATGCAAAAATATAAAAATAATAAATGATTAAAAACAAAGTAAGTTTATCATATAGTAAATTGTAAGTTTTTTTAAGAAACTAGATTCACACAGGATAATTTTATTTTATATAAATTTTCATTATGGAAATCCTTTCATCATTACAATAAATGTTACTGAGTTAATATTATTCATCCATATTTATTTTCTTCATAATAAAATAATAATGCATAATATAATGCAAAAATATATATAAAAAAACTGTAGCTGAGAAAATAATATAATTTAATTTCAACTTTATTTATATCAGATCTGTCGCATTTAATTATTATTATTATTAATATTATTATTATTATAATATTTATTTACAGAAAATATGCACACATGCTGTATATACACAGACAAAGAAAAAAGTACTCAGATGAAAAACTAGTACTTAAAATAAATTGTGACATTTTCCAACACTTCTTTCCTTAAATAGCCTTTTTAATTAAAATTAATGTCCTACTTGATACCAAAACATTTGGGTGACACTCCTACTTCACCTTCATTACACTCATGTGCCACTCGACTTCACCCGGTTTTTAATATGTACTAATAAGCAGTTTCATTCTTCCTGCCAGTGATTGTCAGTTTCTGGAGACCAATTTTTAATAACGCCCGCTCTGAAAAAGCACACAGGTGCTAGTAATCAGCAGAGGTGCCGAACAGCGGCATTCGTATGCTAACATGAGGAGAATCACGGATCTGGAAAGATGTGGGAATTCATTTGATATTACATCTAGTGAACCTGAATTGTGCAGTAAAGAAAAATGCCAAGTGCCAGGTACTTGATTGTGCTTCCTAATCTGCATTTATAAGACGTAACACACACACACACACACACACACACACACACGGGCAGCTGTGGGCAATTTCCTTTTTTTTAATACAGAAGTGAAATTGTGCAGGTGCTGAGGACCCACGCACACGCCTGAAAAAGCAAAGATTTTGCTAACGTCGTATCTCATTTTGTCCACCATTAACCTTTATGGTCATTTCTTAGCAGTCTCTAGTGCCACCCATCTGTTTTTTTTTTGTTTGTTTTTTTTTTTTTTAACAAATGGAGAGCACTCAAGATTTGAAAGCAGATGTTCCTGCAGTGATTACAAGCCAAGAAACATCTCACTCCTGCTCTCGACGTGTCTCTCTGTACCAATTCACGGGGTTGGCAGAGAAACATCTACTTGGATCAGCTACTTAAAACAGCTATAAGTCTTTGCTGTGGTGTTTTAAATAGTAAGCTAACCCTATTAACTAATAAGCTAGCCATAAGCTAGCATGCTAGTGACTAAACTTACGTACATACTTGCGAGCTCGTATCGCTTGTAGTTTGTCTCTTGTGGCCATAAAGCGAGCGGTGGTCTTGTCGCTTGTGGGTGTGTGGCATCCATCCAGAGTTTTTAGCTTTGATGAGAAAGGGAAGTGGCAGAAATGTAGCGTACAGCATACAATTTACTACAGTATACTATTTAGTTGTCTTTAAAGTTGAATTCTAATATTTCTAATTGAAAAAGTGTAGAAATTGGTTGTTTCATGTGCGTTACATGCCAGGCTTCGTATTAGCTTCATTAGCAGATTAGCATTGTAACTCCACCAGCTACAGATACTCTCCAGAGGCACTAATGATCTCTGCTATGTCCTTCTAAGCTTTATTTTTCTTCTTAATGTCTACATACACATTCAGTGAAAGGTTGTATATAACAGAATAAGATAAAAACACAGTTATGAGTATTTCTTCCATTTTCCATAGGAACTAATGTTATGAAAGAGGGAATTGAGAAAATCTCAACTCACTTGTCGCTGAAATCGAATGAATGGTCACCTGACCTTAAGGATCGTTATTTGGAGTTGAGTAACGCACACACAGTGAGAATTTAATACCAAAGTTGAACACATCGGTATTCAGTCCGCAGACATAACTGCAGGCTCAAGTGCATGAGAGTTATGCACATGGGGCGGAGTTATCCTTATCCTTCAAACCCTTGCAATGTTTCTTTACACAAGAGCATATCAACTTAGCAAAATACTGGCATTAGTTTGTTTGGCATTAGAGTATTAACAACCTAATAATATAGCCTACATCCCATGCACATGTTACGATTTCGTGACCTCAACGATTTCGCACACATTTAACTACTGGAGTACAACAAAATAAATAAATAAATAAATAAAATGCAAACTAATAGGATGCGCTGGATCAAGTGCTATTCTATAAGCTGCCAAATAATCAGAGTGGAAGCCATTTTGATCAGTTAAACCACATTTGTACAAATGTGCTAATTACAACTAGGAATATTCATGCAGTGAAATATTAGCAATATACAAGACTCTCACTAGATGCTCACGTCAGTCTTTTATGTTACATCATATTACATTTGACAGCAAAGAAACAAAAATGCTTTTGATAAAGTCAGAGGTAAAGCTGTAACATTACGTTTTCTCAACTAGCAGTGAATTTTGGTGCAAATACACCAAAAACATAAATCTTTTAAATGTTTATTCTATTGGGAGACAATATTACTGATTTTATTTAAGACAATCTGAGTCTCGAAATTAAAAGGATCTAGAAAAAAATATTATTTATTTATTTATTTATTTATTTATTTATTTATTTATAAATGGCTGATATGATTATTTATTTATATTCTTAATAATAAAATAATACATAATATAATGAAAAAATATTTTTTTAAAAATTAATTCTAAATAATTAATAATAATAACATAATAATACACAATTATTTTTTAAAAATGTGTATTTATATGGAGCATTTTTGTTTTTATTTTGAAATTCATTCATTATTTCATAATAATCAGCACCATCATCGTTTATTTTTATTTATGAATAGATGATTTGTTGTTATTTATATTAATATATTAATTAAAGAATTATATTATTTTTCCTAGTGAAAATGCTAGTATAATTTGTTACACTGCCCCTATTTGCCAAGCTACACGTGTGTGTCACTGCAAATGCATTGTGGGTAATGATTTCTGCAAAAAAATGATCTTATGCAACCAAAGCATGCTCTATGCAGATTTGCATTTCATGTTTAAAATAAATAAATAAATAAACAAACAAACAAACAAACGAACACTGTTCTTTGTTAATCATGTATAACCATGTCTATTATGGCAAACTGTAGAGCTGCTATCTGCAGTAGCCTTGTGTTGACAAGCTAATCTTCCTGTCGTTATTAGCATTTAGCATACAGCTCAACGCCACCCGAATTGCTCCAACACCACTAATCCACTTTCACGCTGTCTCTCCCTGGGCGTCGGCGCTCTGACAGCGACCCTCTTCACACGTAAATCGAAAACATCAATTACTCCCGCTAATTAGCGGCTCCCCCTGCAACAACGCTGCTTTTCAACAGCACGTATCTTTCACATGCACAAGTGCAGAGCCAGTTCCTCTCCTCGCTAGCAAACCTAGAGGTCGAATGTCACAAGAGGATTCCCCCCCCCTGTTTTCCAGTAACGTGCATTTATCAAACAGCTTCTGAATCCATCAGCCAGAGAGCTGCTTTTGATGGCAGGCATGTATTCTGGAGAGGTGCAGGTTTACTCCCTGGAGAATCAAACCTGTCTCCTCTTATTCTGCCAAAGAGCTACGGTTCACGCTGTATGCTAGTGCTGCTATGGAAACAGCAGCTAGCTGCCATTATTAATCCAGTCGGTGTGACTTTATACTGTAAATGGAGGTAATTTTACTGCAATCCCTACTGTCAGAGTTTCTGTCTTTTTTTAATCTGTCTTGTCAAAGATATGTAATGTGTTTACCATAAACCTAGTTTCAAGACGTAGAGCCATACACATCAACATCAATATTTACTCGTGGAAAGTTCTCCGTATTCAGAGTCGGCTTACGCAGGTGGTTATTTTCTGGACGGCCCATTCAGATTATTAAAATCACCAAGTAGAAGGAGAAGCGTCCGAGCTTTTAAGGCTTTGGCTGTCAAATGTAATACGATGTAAGATCAAAGCAGGAAACTATTTAAAAATGAAAACATAAAAGAAAAGATTAATACGATGATACATGAAGGAGATTGAAATAACCATCTAATAGGATTCTAGTAAATTGCTAATATATTGCTTTATGAATAGTTTTAATTGTGATTATCACATTAATTGAACAAAAATGGTTTCTACATTCATTATTCAGCAGCTTACAGAATAGCACGTAATGCAGCACATCCTATTTTATTTTATTTATTTTTTTTAGGTAAATGTGCATACAATTTCATGAAGCCACAAGATACTAAAGTGAGGTCGTGAAATTATAATGTGTGTAGTCTTTATCACACTTCTAATTTGTCATTTTAAGCTGTCGAATTAGTAAAATAATGCCAGCGTTTCTGTCAATTTGATGTAATCAAGGCATGAAGTTTAGGAAGGAGTGGAAGTAAAATAAATAAATAAATAAATAAATAAATAATTTTAAAAAACTGTATTTACTAAATCAAGGTCATGAAATTGTAATGAGGTTTTATATAAAGACATTTGTTAATTGTTAAATCCTGAATAACTGATTTGTTCATAGTTCATTAATGAGGTATTAAATAAACGTTAAGAACATCCAGTCCTAAATATTTGTTTGTTTGTTTGTTTTTGTTAGATCCCGGGTTTTATTTGTTGGTATCTAGTAAACCACAGTAAAGCTAACACTTTGAGTCTGTGAATTTTATGTTTCCTTCTCAAAACAGGTCAAGAGGTTTTTTGAGTTTTTTTTTTTTTTTTTCCTGAGATTAGAGTGTGTATGCATTAGGTTCATAAGCCATCTAGCCTTGCTCTAGAAGGAGTGACAGCTGCTGTTGATAAAAATATGAAGCGATGATAAGCTCGGGGATCTTCCCTGCAGCTGCTATTTGCAAATAAATAGACACTTAGGCCATGTTCCTGCTGGATACACACTCTATCTGGCCATGAAAACGGGATTTCCCTTGAGAAAGATCTGTGGTCTGTGTACTAACATTAACTACATGTAAACTCAGCTGGAATAAGCCTGTTGAGTGATCTGGGTTAGAGCTTGTGAGGCCATATATCTCCTCTGGTAATGAATTTTAATATTTGTACACATCCATCATGTACCTGCATTTTAAAACCCAACTATAAGTTAGTAATTGACGCCTTTGTCACTCAATCATGCTGAAACTGGATTATATCCAATCTACGGTAGCTGTATGTTGGCAGATCTCCAGAAGCGTGGTATTTCTACAAGTACAAGTGTTTGTGTGCATATACAAATGTGGCCATATGTGCCAAAATCTGATCCCACACACACATACACACACACACACACACACACACACAGATGTCAGCTGTTCATGAATCTGCTCTTCCACTGCTCACTGTGTCAGCTTTACATTTTCAGCTACTTGAACAAGAAGGGGCAGTAACAAGATGGTTCATAATGTTGCTCAAGAACGCATTACTAATCCAGCACATATAGACATGGTTGCCTTGGTAACCAGGAGGGTAGAGGATGCAGAGGTGGTGGAGAAAATGAAAGGAGAGATGGGAGACTTTGCTTTTCAAGAAATAGATGACAAAAACCAATGAAACACACCACTATTTTATGATGGTTGACCTTGCTGATGACCTCTGGGTGGAACAGTGAATTACTGTTAACCGTACACTGAAAACACTTCCTGCCTTTTTGGACTGCTGGTAAAAAATATTGTATCTGGACTTATTATGTTTGCTTTTCTGTCTGTAAATTGTTTCATTCATCTGTTTATCGATGTAGGAAATGGGGCCACTGACAATGAAGTGGGAATATATAATTAAAAGAAAGAAAATAGTCAAATAAATTAAAAAAATTGAAATAAAATTAAACAAAAAATCAAAATAAATTAAAATAAAATAAATAGATGAATTACATTAAGCTATATACAATTTGCTTTCATATTTTGGAAATTTAGTGGAGTCCAAAAATCTGAGGCCACACTGATTTTTTTTTTTTCCATTTAAAATTGGTTTTATGTTTTAGAATTTTGAAATGTATAAATATTTAATAACCATATATTAAATATTAAATTTAATTTAAATATAAATAACATTATTTAATATTCAAGATTCTTTCTTACTAAAACCATATTTTGGCAATCATCAAACTCAACTTGTCTTTGTTTGTTTGTTTGTTTGTTTGATTTTATTGATTCTTTTAAACCAGTTTAATTTAATAGATTTTTTTTATTTCTTGTTTCTCTTTTATATACAGTGTACAAGGCTTAGTTAAATTATAATGCAAGTAATAAAATAAAATAAAATAAAATAAAGGAAGCCATGAAGAATATGCTCTTGCATACAGTATAATTTCAGAACTTATATATTTTATATAATTATTTTCACAGTCTTTAATCCATATGACATAATCCATAATGTGAAGTTTTTTCTATTCAAAAACCATCTGATGTCGTGGATTACAGACTTTAGTCCACTAGATGATATTCTCAATGTCATTTCTCAATGTCATATTCTCATCTAGTCTTTTTTTCTTTCTTTCTTTCTTTCTTTCTTTCTCATTTTCTTTTTATATACAGTATAATGTCTTATTCAAAGATAAGGAAGGTAAATAAAATGAAATAAAATCAAATACTTTATAAGTACATGCAATATGCTGCTGTATGTAAAGTATAATTTAGAGAGATATATATTTTGCACTTGTATTTAATTTTATTTATTTTATTTTAATGTTACTTCACTCCACTAGATGAGAGATGCTGTTTTTTATACTTACTTTATACTTTCGACTTGACTATAAGGCTTTATTATGTTTTTTTTTTACAGCAGTTGACAACCTACATTACAACATTTCATATAGAACTATAAAAAAAAAAAGACAAGATAGTCGTAAATGCAAGTGCCATGCAAGCTTTTATCACGCAACGCCTCCTTGATTTGATTCGAATGGCTGTCAATTGGGTGTAAAAGTCCAACATTTTCACACTTTTAATCAATGTGGATTGTGTTTAAAAGGGTCCTATCAAAGGCTGTAATGAAAAGTAGGCTGACAAAGGATGAGAAATTAATTTTCAGTTTCCGTCCCCTTTCATCCTCTCCGTCTGCGTGGCTTTCAGAGGACTACGACCCCAGAGACATTCCTGTAATTCAGTCTTTACTGGTTATTTGGCCTTTCAGACAGTTTTGTCAGCACCGCTACTGTCACTTTGTACTTCCGACTGACAGCAGACCTTCTGGCGGCTTCGCCTCGGGTGTGTGTCCCACTGGTCTGCCCACTGGGAGCACAGGGAAGGAACTGGCACCAGTAATAAAAGCACACACTCCTCCATTAGGACTCAGAAGAAGGGGAAATCCATTTAGAGGGTGATGAGTGGTTTGGAGAGAATTGAATCAGTCCTCCTTCAGTCACCCACAGATCAGGCAATCTCAGCTTCGTGATACACTCACAGTGGGAGAGGCTTTCTTCACACCTGCCTTGACCATTTTTTTAAACAAGGAAGAAGGTTTTAATGCATGACTTGTGTAGCAAATGTCATGTGAATATCCTGTGATATTTAAAGGTAAGGTAAGAGTTTTCAGGGGTTACTGCCAGAGACAGGAGACAGGAGGCTTGGTGGTGTGCAGTTATAGGAAATTAATCAAAGATGGCATGAATGACTGATTCAAAATCACTTTGATTATTTTCCTATAAAAGCACAGAAATGTTGCGTTCCTCTTATACTGCAGCAATTTCATAACAATATTTTTTAATCAATTAAAGAACAAGAGTCTTTTTTTTTTTTTTTTTGTAATCCGTTTATAGTTTCATTTAGTGTTGTGGAACATCTGTGAAACAAGTAAGTTCCTGTTATCACTTACGTTATAGCAGCTATAAACAGTTGTTCCCTCATTAACTTCTTTGTTTCACTCTCACTTTAAGTCCTGAAAACTTTCCTGTGTTGGAAAACTTAGTTACAGCTTTACTTCTGACTGTTCGAAAATGTTGACACTGGAGACTCCTTCCATAAATGTTAAACATCTCCTTACAGAAAACATACATTTTACTTGTTCTATAACGTGTGTTGGTTTTTTATTTGTTTATTGTTTGACTTAGGTTATGTGAAGTGTCCGATATTCAAGTTCCTGTCCATGTTGTTAGTCTCGATACGTTAATGTATTAATATAAACCTGTGATTTGAAGTACAGCTGGAAGTACTCTCAGAATCGTCACCTTCTGACCAATCAGAACTGATAATTCAGCAGCGCTGTGGTGTTTATTACTGTTTATTAGTGTTTCTACAATAAAGCATGCAAATTCATCGTGTGTGCATTTTTCTCTATGCATATATGACTTTCTACATAGTTGCTTTGCAGAAAGATTTTAAATGACCCACGAATGTTGACTCAAGACTCTAATCTATTTTGCCAAGAGCTGTTTCAGCCTAATCAATTGACTTACTGTAGCATAACAGAAGCTTTCCATATGCGCTTCGGGGTTCACCTATGATTTATTGCAAGAATTTATTTTACAAGTGTATTTCACAGTCAATGTGTTATGTTTATGCCTAGAAACGTCCTGCTGTGGGCGAACCCATGAACATGTTATGTCTACAGCATTTGTTTGGGTTGCCTCGTTCCACATGGAAAACCTAAACACTTGTCGAGTTAGCCAAAGCATTATTTCTGCGTTGTTCTGAAAAACAAACCATTGGGCTGTTGGCTAGACTCACATTTTGAACGAGCGTTGCCAGTAGTCCAGTAACAACATCTCTGCTAAGGCAACGAAATCAGTTTTACACACAATAAGCCCTGGCTGACAGGTGTAAATTAAGTGTGACACATGTGAGAACGCCAATAACAAGTTCAGTTATGGATGCAGAAGCAAGTCTAACATTACTGAAACTGCTTCGAGAAAACAGATAATGGCTGTGATAAAAAAAAAAAACAGATCTCGTCCGAGAAAGACATGCATGCTGTAATTACTGAGCCGTTTCTTGCCGTATCTGGATTCCACTCGCTGACCTCAATAACCATTAGCAGGATAATGTTGCTGATACTTAAGGCTGTAATCTTTCAAATGGATGTCTCGAAAAGACCGCTCATTGTGCGTCCATCGTTAAAGGATGCCAAGCCTCCATTAGTTTGAAACACCTACAGAGCTTCTCCAGTTCTGGGCACTAGGAAACTCTTTTAATCATCTGGATTGGAAAATGCTTCTAGTCATTTGGTTGGATTTTAGGGCTTCAAAGATTGAAAGTATGGGTTCAACATCAGTCACACCCATTTACTTGGATATTACTTACAACTTTGCAGCACTCTTGGAATCCTTAGCTAGATTCATATGTATTATTATGTGTATTGTTGAATAATTTTCTATAACAGCAGCCCTGACAGTAGTGCAGCTGCAAATCACAGGAACTTTATATTAATGAGAATGAGAACTGGAACATTATATTAATATTCCTGGTCTAATATGTTCTGGTTTCTACAGAAACATGTTCACAGGGATGAAGTATGACGGATGCTACACACTAACATGTGAAATCATTGATATGATGAAGTTTTCTGTGAGGACAAATTTCAGTTAATATAAAGGAGAACAGGAACTAGCGTGTTTTCTGGATGTTCCACAGCCTCAACATAACTATATATAGATACAAATTATTGAGAATAATTTGATTATTTCTAATAAATAATTAATTGATTATTGATTATTTTCCTATAACAGCACGTCCCGAAGTGTTTAATTCCTTACATATTGTATTATACGTATCATTACACATGTACAATGGGGTCAGACACCTCTCAAGTAATTTTTTCCCCAAGATCTACAGACTAGTGGTACCTCTGATGTTGGATCACCAAGGTCTAAACAACATAAATGATGTTTTCTAAAATTATTTTATTAAAAGATCATTTAATAAAGTTCCTTTATGATTGTTTCTCTAAAGAGAGGTATCAAAGATGTACCCTTGATGGTGCCACCACAGTGACAAGCATTTTTGCATTACCCCAATTTTTAAACCTCTATTTTTTCTAATAAAGTATTTTATGTCATTTTTATTCTGTGTGCATAATCCAGAGAGGTTTTATGGCCAACAGCAATATGCTCTAAACTACTTTTCCCCTTCACCTCCTCTACATTAGTACCAGACATAAAAGACAAAGTAGAGAGAAACCAAAATTACCACCACATCCACAAAAATACAAAATGCCCCTGAAATGAATGGCAGGTGATTGGCTAGCTTTGAAATTTGTAAATAACCTTTCCAACCTTTGTAGGCTTTGAAGCATACTATATGTTGGCCAACAGAAAATAAGGAGGTAAGAAAAAACTTTTCCTTAAGTCAATGTGAATGGCCTTGTCAGTCACAAAAGTGTTGTGGAGGGTGATATACAGGTGCCACATGGAGCAAATTTCATTGCGTTAACAGGAGCAGATGTTCGCGACAGCCGTTATGAAGCCAGCATCAGGAAAACGGGACAATTCAGCCTGCTTTTACGGCAAAGGAACATCTCTACCCATCTTGGTGCAACAATGGTAGCATTTTGTCTATCTTTGCACATCTGGAGCTTGCCCATTTAGCAATTATAGCATGGAGGAGGACCATAAAGCGAAAACAAATGAAGCGCCACGCTTGCTACTATCCCCTTGGAAGTATTTGTTGTTGTAAAGAAATGAAACTTGGCTTTAAACCATGACCTTCTGGGCCAACTTGCTCCTTTCATTTGGGCATGCTATTCTCTTTAATGCCACACTGTAATACCTCTTAGCAGTTGTTGACTTTGGAGATCTACCACTAAATTAAGCGGGATGGCATTTGCCTGCGTCGATATGAGGACTTAAATCTTTAATTGTTGCCTTGAATTATTTAACGGAATAAAATTTGATTTTTATAGCTTTTTACAGTACAGATTGTCTCGTTTTTATAGCGCAGACACCAGTGCCATAACCCTTAGCAAGCAGCAATGGCAAAGAGCAGCAATGGCAAAAAAAGAGGATAATAATAATAATAAAATACATTAATTAAAAACTCTCGCTCCAACAGATGGAGCTGAAGATGAAGGGAAAAAAAATCTCAACAAGAGGGAAAAAAAATCTCAATAAGAGGGAAAAAAAATCTCAATAAGAGGAGCTCATCCTTCTTTAAGTTTTTTTTTTAATATATATGAAATAGTCTATCTTACATGGAAGGTAAGTGAATGGCAAAAAGAATAGCAGTTAAATCAGAATAATTTTAATATCAACAGGAGATAAGTTGGTCCTAAGATACCACTCATTTACTTTGAAACACAGTTTAGCTAGCTAGATTAAGACTTAAAGAAATAAAGTGAGAATTAATTCTAGTCCTGTTCTCCGATACTATTTTTTCACGTGCCCTTTATCTTAAGGCCTGTCCTAATACTTAATCAGCTCAAGTAAATTTAATTACCTGATTTCCTGATGGAATCGAATCAGCGTAAGGCTTCAGGGGAATTGGGAGCTTCTGCAATTACCTTTTCAAAACAAAGAAGAAATAATAGGCAAAGCTTTAGAAGCATTAACAATAAAAATGATATTTGAGGTTTAATTAGGAGCAGCTAGTGTTGCTGCCTCGGGGTCGATCCTTGGCTTTCTTGGTGGAGTTTTACAAATTCATGTGGGTTGTATCCTGGGTTTCCGGTTTCCTCAGACCTCCCAAAGACATGCTAATTGGTGGATTTTTTACACTAAATTACCCCTGGGTTAGGGGTACTAGTGGTTAGGGCACAGTGCTCTCGCTCCCGGCCAGGGAACCGACCCCAGCCACTGGCGTTGCGTACAACATTGCGCTCAAATTTTACTACACTTAGCTGTAGTTTTAATAGCCTCTAAACCACCACAACCACGACCAGGCGGTTACTAAGGATGAATGAATGAATGCTGGATAAGCATTCATTATCACATGAGCAAAGAGTGCTGATGTACTGAATATCAGCATGCTAATGCTAATGCTAATGTTCAGTATAACAGCATGATTACCGGGGTGATATTGCTATCATACGACAGTTATATGAACAAGAAATTAATAGAGTAACTTACATTTCAGACACAATATGTCCAAATAACAGAGTGATACAAACAGTGAAATTTCCCAATGCTGTTATACTAAATCTCAGCACTTCCTGATCTCATGTGACCATTTCTGAAAAAATATCCAAAAAGATTTTTAAAAAACCTTATAGTGTACTTCCTATTCATATCTGTATTTGCATCCATTCATAACAAATTATCTGTTCATTCCTTTAAAATATAATCACTAAAATACCAATTAATCCTTTTAAATGAACACATCAACCCCGTGAAATCATCCAAATTTCCTGAAGATCATGGCAAAAAGAAAAACAAGCTCTCTAATGAATTTTTCTTTATTTTCAATGATATTGTACTTTAAATGATGAAAGTATGAACCTGTTACACAAATTATAAATTGAAAGTAAATTATTATTCTAAAAAATACATTTAAAGTCATCATTTGAATGTCCTTAATGCCCTGATGCCATTTTCATGGTTGCTAGTTGACCATTTTTTGTGTATTTGCTAATTCTCTGATTTAAAAAATTCAACCCTGTTAATTAATTCATTAAAAAAAAGTCTAATTTTTAATAGTTAAAGGGCTAAATGGCATTGCATTTGTGGTATCACCATTATGGAGCCAGTTTCTCCATCTTTGCTAGGCTGGAGCCAGCTGAGGTTTGTTCCTTTACTCCGCTAGCTAGTTAGCCAACCAGGTACTTAGCAAGGTCTCTGATAATTACTGATAGAGTATATTGCCTCAACTCCATTACTCTTGCAACACATTAAGTGTTAATACAATATTGCAGGACAGCAAGTTGCAATTCGTTTAGTTTTTTTCTCCTCTCTAATCAATTTGCGTGTCCTTTCCTACAGCTCATATCCTCTCACACGCCATGAGGAGCTAAGCCTAACCAAAGCTCACATTCCCTTTTCACTTGTCAGAGCCAAATATTGCGCAAAATCACGGGAGAGGGGGGTGTTGTTTTTAGGCCACTTTAGCCTTTCATTACAACATCTTTAGCACTGTGGAATATCAAGTGGCAGGAATGACAGCTGGCATGCCGTGCTGAATAAGGACTTATCCAGGCGCTCGTTTGTACGTGTGATC
Source organism: Pangasianodon hypophthalmus (assembly GCF_027358585.1). Lineage (NCBI taxonomy): Eukaryota > Metazoa > Chordata > Actinopteri > Siluriformes > Pangasiidae > Pangasianodon > Pangasianodon hypophthalmus. The sequence goes on from NC_069712.1 coordinate 31,819,781, forward strand.
TAGAATGGCAGGCGTCAGCTGCTTGTCACGGTGGGTGGCTTAATGCTCGAGGCAGGTATGAAAGTAACCATTCCCCCCATCACCAAGGGACTCGTTCACACCAGGCGTTTTACACTCTCTCTTCCTCTCTTAGAGCTGGAACGTGTACAAGTTGGCCCAGAAAAGAAAGGATTACATAGAGGTACATGAGTCCCTGTGTAGCTTTTGGCACAGTGAAGGATTCTCCGTCTCTCTCTGTAAGCCGTGGGCATCTGTCAGGGCTGGAGTGAGCAGGAAACCATCGCTGGAGTTTACTCCTTTGAGCTTTAAACCAACACTGGCCAGATGGAGTCTGAATTCTGCATCAGCTTGGACCACATTAATGCCTTCAACAATACACATAGATCTGAGACATCTCTCTCTCTCTCTCTCTCTCTCTCTTCCTCACTTTGACTTTTGCACCTTCTTCCACCCAGGCCATGGCCTAATTATTCCTCTAATGGTACTGTAACATCTTTGAGTTCTATCACCTTTTACACAAATAACTGTTAGCAATCTGTCAGCCATCTCGATCTTCCTTCCTTCCTTCCTTCCTTCTTTCCTCCTTCCCTCCCTTCCCTTTGTCTCTCTCACAAGACTAAGCAATTTCTAGGTGAGATCCTTTCTACAAAAACGTTTAAAAGTGTTTCCACCAATCAGTGACATGCATAAGGAATAAAACACGACAGGCCAATCTGTTATAGGGAAATAATCAATAACAAAGGCTAAGTGCTGTTTATAAAAGATGCCATTGTCTCTGAGCTATCTGTTTCTTGGTATAAATTAATCACATGCATGGCAAGCTTTTGGAAATTGTCTTTGCTTGTAGATCAGTGAAGTATTTAAATGTGAAAGTCGTATCTCAGAATATGTGTAGTATTCCAGAATATTTCTGACATGTAGCTTTAATTATATTTACAGAGAAATCAAATAACTCTACACTTTCCTTTATAAAAGCTCTCCAGTGTCACTCACTCATAGCTATTCCATAATAACACTTCTTTTTAATATTTGCATATTTTCACATAATTACATGCACGAGGTGTTTGCTTTTGTACGAGTTTTAATACCTCATTTATTAAACACGTTGTTCCACTCCGACGTGAGATTTGATCTCACGTATCATCATTACTCCCAACATTCAACTTGTGATTGAGACATTCAAGTCATATCGTCGTTCTGTTATTGACTTTAATGTGTGAGTGCGTCTTCCGTCTACACGAAGCACTAAGCCATAATTATCCCAGACACCGAACTCTTATGTGCGGCTACAATTTCACATTCACAGAGGAACCAAAGGAGGCTCGGCACGAAATTATATTACTATGTAATTTAGCCACTTCAAAACGTAAGGATGTCGGTAAATCTAAATGTGTTTATTTTCCCTCATGTTCTTGTTTTAAGTGTGTCAGAGGCGCTCCTTGAGTTTCAGAAAGGCCTGTGTCTTCTTGGGCTGAGTGGTTTCGTGCAGAGACGATGAGATTAGAAAAGGTGCATCATTGCTAGCATGTTCAAAAGAGAGCGAGAGAGAGAGACAGAGAGAGAGAGAGAATGAGACACCTAGCCAAAACTACTAAGTCTATTAAATGCAATTATGTAAGGAATAATATAAAATAGACTGTGCTGTTATGTGAAAATAATACACATATTATTTTCTTAGAACAACACAATCTGAAGTTTATTGTTGTTCTTATACTACCTTTTAACAATTTAGAGTTAAATGTAACATTTATGTGTAACTTCTATGTCTTATTAACGAAGCACTAGCTTACAGTTAAAAGCAGCTTGTTCCAGTGTGATCAGAAAAGCTCTGAAATATTTAACTTCAGCGCCGCATACTGATGACGTGATGCATTGTTAAATCATTTGGCTGCATTTTGAATGAAATCAGCATCCACTAGCTTTATGAAAGTCCAGGCGTGAGACAAACTCACAGGCAGTACATCTTGTGATCGTGATTTAGTGCTTCCAGGTTGAAGTTCATGCCGAGGGATCGACAAGAACAGCTGAGTTTCATCAACGGCTCATTTCACTGTGCGCTCTCTCTCTCTCTCTCTCTTTCTCTCTCTGTGAGCTGTCTGTCTGTCTCTCTCTCTCTCTCTCTCTCTCTCTCTCTCTCTGTGAGCCCTCTCTTCTCCTTTCAACTCTGTCAACTCCTGTCTCTCCAAAACATAATTTCACAGTGACACATAGCTTCTGTGTTTGTTCTTCATTTATTTGTGAAAAAAAAAAAAAGGTTGCCAGGACTGAGTGTCCTCAGTGAGAACTTCAGACAAAGAGATGTCAAAAGGGCAAACTGTCACTTTGTCATCGATCTATTTCTATAAAACCACCAGGTGGTGCTAAGGGGAGCCTTCTCTCACCCAGTTCTAACTGTCTAAATCTAAACAGTATATATATCTAAATATATATCTATATCTAAAATCTAAAGAATATAGGAATTTTAGGGATGACATTTGTGTACGTTTCATCAAATTTTGTATACACTGATGCCAAAATGTGTTGTTAGGAAAATAATGATGAAGTTCCTGTTACCACCCCAACTCATTCTTTTTACTATAACATCTCATCCTGAAGGGGTGGTTAGCACATTTGCCTCACACCTCCAGGGTTTGGGGTTCAATTCCTGCCCATTTCCTCCCCCAGTCCAAAGACATGCGTTGCAGGCTGATTGGCATTTCCAAATTGTCTGTAGTGTGTGAATGTGTGTGTGATTGTGTCCTGTGATGGATTGGCACCCCGTCCAGGGTGTCCGCTGCCTTGTGCCACGAGTCCCCAGGGGTAAGGTCCAGGCTCCTGTGTAGACCCTGTGTAGGATAAGAAGAACAGAAAATGGATGGATGCATGGATGGATCTCATCCTGAAGTGTTTTATTCTTCTTACACCACACCTAATGATTTTTTAAATGTATTGTTTACAATGTGGAACGTCTGTGAAATGTTAGTTCTTGTTCTCAGTTAAATTAGAAGACATATAAATTAATAAGACAAAAAAAAAAAACCGCACCTCGTCATGTTACTAAGTGACCACAAAGTGTAAATTCCTCTGTTGTAAAGATGTCAGAAACCTTAACTATAGCTTTACCTTTGTTACACAAGTGATGACACTGTTAAAAAAAAGTTTCATATCAACATTTGCACAGTTTTTTTTCTTAAATCTGTTTAACAGAAGCATCTAAGAGAGAAGTCCATGCGCACATTGTTACTATAGAAATGATAATTTGTGAATTTGTGTCTGCTACTATAGAAAACTAATCAATACCTCCTGACCAATCAGAATCCAGAATTTAGCAGCACTGTGGTATAACATTTTGTTATGCTTTCAATTGATTCCATAGGAATGAAGTCATAAAAATGGTGCAGATGCTAACTTCATCCCTATCCCTTTATTTGATACTTAATAAAACGTTATTGAGCAGGCTAAATATCTTCCTAGTCCATATTTTTTTATGGCTCTTCTCAGTCAGCGTCTCACATATGTAATTGTACCTCGTCTCGACAGTCATAACAAGCGCTATTTGATCATCTTAATACCTAGATTATTAACAAAGCCCTGTGGAGTGAAATGAGGATATCAGAGACTGCATTAAATATTTAAAACGTCCTCCACGGACAGAAAAAAAATTGTAAAAAAAAAATTAGCAAGTTCAATATTTGAACAGTTTAACCAGGATTTAGATTGTGTTGTGTCTGGCTAAATGTGAGATTTCACTACAGGGTTGCGTTGCAGACAAAATACGCTGCCAATCAAAAGTTTTTGAACCTCTGGAGTTTCTGAAGTTTAGCACAGTTTACTCAGTGTGAGTGGTAGAGACAAAACGAAAAATGAGATATGTTTTAAATAAGGACAAATATTAAACAAATCATCCACCAAAAAGCTAAATATTTGTGTTTGAGTGTTTTTTTTTAAAGTCAGGTTGATGGCTATAAATTAGACAGTTCAAAGTTTAGCTTCACAGTGGAGCTTCATAACTACCACTTTTGACTAGAGCCATGAATCTGAACAGATAAGAAATATCAGTTTTAATTTGACATGTGAATACTTTACGTATATCTTCATCTGTTCATCTTTAAACATTCTGTTTTTGTTGACTTGCCATGTTTTTTTGTTGAACAAGCCATGAAAATTTGCAAAAAATCTTATTTCTAAGTGAATGTCTCGATCCACGTAGCTAGTTTCTGGACTGATGAGCTACCTTCAGCTAAATAATTTACATAAATGCAGGACTGGATAAAATTCAACTGAGGATCTGCAATAGAATGGATCTTGTTTAGAAAAGTAGACTTGCTGATCAAGGCCCAGGTTTTTCTTTTTTTCTTTTTTTAATCAGATATTTATCTGCTCATTATTTTTATTTTAGCTACATTATTTTTTTTCAAGTGCTGGATCTGCATTTTGAACATGGTCTGCCATTTGATGCCACCTGATCTAGATAAACAACTTAGACAATGCTGATATTAGCGAATCAAGGTCCTGTCATTACTTACCCATAAACACCATTCATTCCCTCACCAGCTGTTTTTTTCTTTCTCTTGAAATTAATAAGACAAAAAAGATGGACATTTTACAATTCATTTAGACTTATGACTTATTTAGATTGAATTTTTAGAGCATTTAAAATGAGCCTGTTCTTGGAGCTTTGACAAAAATGGCTGAAAATGTGGATATGAAAAGTTTTTATTGGTAGTGTGTAGACTCTCATAAAAGCAATAAGGGCCAGTTGTGGGTTATTATTCATAAAGCATGATTTACATGCTCATGCAAAATTCGAAAGAACAAATCCACTTGTCTATTTGGGGGAAAAAAAAAGGTTAAAAAGTTAAAGAAAATGTGAAAAGGGTAAAAGGAAATACAAAGGGTCCTTCACTGACACTCTATCCACCAAAAAATCACTCTGTCCTCTCTCGAACTGCTTCTTGTAGACATGGAGAGATTAACATGTAGCTGTAAAATGTCTATTTCCTGTTACACTAGAATTCTAACTCCTGTTAGAATCACAAGCAGTACTTGAGTGTCAGCTCTTCCTGTGTGCTTTCAGGACGAGTTGGCAAAACACTTTTCAGAGAGCATTTCTGCTGCACTCCTCACAAATGAATGGTGAGATTATAGCTAACAATAACAGATGTAGTCATTTTGCACTGCACCGGATGGGCCAAGATGATGATGGCATAAGCAAAACAAGCAACAGCAATCTCTTCCATCCAAATAAAATTCCGTCCAAGCAAATGGCTCAGCTTATGAGACCTTTGAATGACTTTTAAACACCATCAGAAATCAATGCGTTCCCCCTCAGCCAGGGTGGAAACGGACGACGTGGCTGCAGGTATGAAAATGGTCATGAACGTGATTGTTACGATCTATAATCTCTGCTGTGTTCGAGCGGCTCTTGGGCGACGACATGTTTTCAGCATGGATCGATGACCTTTTTGTGCTTTTAGTGCTTTGGCATATAAACCCCGCCAAATGCCCGGCAGCAACCTGTTTCTTATTTAATGCCAGGACTACTTTAGAAAATGAGATCAACAGGGCCACTCAGTCACCTTTCTGGAGTAATCAGATATTAATTGTAATTGTTACCCTCCACAGTAGGGTGTGAAAGTGTTCACTACTAAAAACTGCTGTTCCTTTGAAGAAACTTAATGTTATGTGTGATTGTAATGCAAAAACAATATTATGTGATTTGTCTAGAGAAGAGTACCAACTGAGTGTTAATCAGGTGCTAGCCATTATTTTTTGTTTTCACTCTTTTTAAAAAAAAAAAGAGTTTTGCTGGAAATTGTGTTTGATTTGTTGATGCACATTTGCATAACATATTCTTTCTATCCTTTTTTCTTATTTTTTTCTATTTCTTTAAAATTCTTTTTCTGTTTTTGTTTTCATTCGTTCCATTTTCCTCTCTCTCCCTCTCTTCACAGTGGCTTTAGTAGTCCAAAAAACAACTTTATATATTTCTTATAAAGTCGTTTTTGTTCTCTGAAGAGGAAAAAATAAACGGACAGTTAATACTGTTTTTTAGTACAAAAAAATGATGCGAATGGTGTGAGAACATGCAGATATGCATAGATTTGAATCCAATTTAAACTTAACTGACTTGTCTTAGTTTTTTAGGTTTTAGACAGTGTATTCTTGAATAATAAGTGTCAATCAACCAAAGCCTTTGATTCCTTATTCATCAGCTCATGCTCCATTTTTTTTTTTGGTGTAACTGGTATAATTTCTTTTATTAACTCGTTACTTATTTAACTTAAAGTAATCAAGAGATAACAGGAACTAATTTGTCTCATGGATGTTCCACAACATTAAATGCAGCTATAAATGGATAAAATTAAATCCAATGATTTAATTGTTTAATCAATAAAAATTGTAATCGGTGGCAAATTATCATGGTATAATACAGGAGAAATAAAACACTTCAGGATGTGCTGTTATTGGAAAATAATCAACTGCAGGGATGGTAACCATAACTCTGCTTCATTCCACCACCCTGCGATTAATTATTTTCCTATAACAGCCTGTCGCAAAGTGTTTTATTCCTTACTAAAACTCACTAAACACAGAGACTAGCTAGTTAGCCAGCTAGTTAAAAGTAGTTGTCATTGATATTTAACCAGTATTTAACTCATTTCTCCACTTCTACATTTTAATTCGCTCCTTTCTGAGCTCCAGGTCTCTCATCTTGGTGTTTCAAGTGGCAATTAGTCCACTCTTGAGCCAGAAAAAAAATCTACAGGAATGAAGTGGAGGAAAAAGTACATACTTGTGGGACCCTTAGTAAAAAAAAAAATGACTATAACACTGATACAGTTTATGCTTCATAGCAATCTAGGAACTAATGACTAGATCATCAGTGTACATCTCATGTTAATTTAGAAATATTGAAGCCAAATTGTAGACTAGTTCAATAAAGTCAAGTCTACTTCACATGAAATTCATAATAAGAGTGATTTTATTGGATTTTATATAATTGAAGTTAAAAGGAAAGCTGCAAGACCTAACCCCATCCTTTCGACAAACACTAATGAATCTGGCTTGTGTGAATACTCATGAATTTTCAATAAAAGGATCACGTTGGTTAATTAGGCCGTTCTCTGTGTTTTTAGATTTCGCCACATTTTATTACCAACTTCTTCTTGAGTCATTCTGTAAAACTGGCCACGTGGCTCTTTAACAGTGATAAACAGCAGTGAGTCCAGTCATGAGTGGTGCATACTTAATCACGCATGTTCTCTTTACGTTCCCAACAGCTTGACAGCTGCGTTTTTATTTATCTGGAGACGCAAAGCTCGCTTTATATACGTGCCTTCGCTCGATGTGATCCAGAAGCCACCCTGGCATTCACCGTGTTTGTTCCAGCTAATTAATGACTTTGGCGTTAATTAAAAAGCGAGCAGCACTCGACGCGTCCTGCCTCCTCGAGAAAGAGCAGCTTGTGCATGTGGATGTGTTTATGACGCGGTAGAAAAGAGAAGGCCGCATGCTGCGTGAAACATAATCAGTTTTTACCCAGAGGACGGTGCAGCAGTGACAGAGGAGTCAGAAAAAAAAAAGGCAGTCAATTACAAGATGCTCGCAACCTATCATTTATTCTATATGAAAAACTGAGAGAGAGAGGTTGAGCGAGAGTGAGGTTCAGACAGAGGGAAAAAAGATAAAGATATAGATAGTTAGAGGTTCAAAGAGAGACTGAGAGAGAGAGCACCAAGGATAGAAAGAAAACGAGAGACAGAAATAAAAAAAACTAGGAGCATGAGACACAGAGAGAGACAGAAGAAAATGAGACAGAAAAAAGACGACACAGAGAGAGGATGAGACATAGAAAGAGCATGAGACAGAAAACGAGAGACAGAAAGAAGGGATAAAGAGCATGAGACATAGATAGAGGGAATGAGAAATAGAGAGAAACGTAGCATGAGAAATAGAAACAGATGAGAGATTTTTTTTTTTTACTTTTTACAATCCTTTATTTTACACAACTCACAGAGAGAGAGAGAGAGAGAGTAGAAGAAAAAAGCATGTGACAGAGCGATAGAAAGAAAATTTGAGACAGACAGGAGGAGGGCCAGAGCATGAGACATAGAGAGTGACAGAAAGAAAAGGAGAGACAGGAAAAGAACAGATAGAGTATATGAGAGAGAGAGAGAGAGAGAGAGAGAGAGAGCGGCAGGCAGGGAGACAGAAAATGAGAGTGTAAAAGACATAAAGAGAGATGGAGACAGACAAAGTGAGAGTGGGTGATGGAGGCAAGGAGAGAGCGATGTACAGGGAGGATAAGCGTTAAGGGGAGAAAAATGACAAGTGATGGTGAGAGACAGAGAGGAAGATTCAGAGAAAAAGTGCGTAAGACACGATATATGGTGAGAGACAGAGAAGGAGAGATTATGAGAGAGACCGATTTGAAGACAGCATGAGACTGAGAGAAAGAGAAAGACTAAGATAGAAAGAGAGAAAAAGGAGATAGAACAAGATGCACAGGGGGGGAAACACATGGAGAGAGACGTTCAGGGAGAGAAATACTAGATAGAGAGATTGAGAGTGACAGAGACATAAGCAACGAGAGAGAGGGAGAAATACAGGTATAAGCTGCTGAGTAACAGAAATATGTCCTGCAGAGCTGCACGTCACGTTTCCATAGTAATCACGTCTCTGAGCTGTGTTCAGTGTAGTGTGTAGTGTGTAGTTCACGGCGTGTAGTGTGTATGTCATAGTACGTAGTGTGTAATACATAGTTCAGTGTGCATAATGTGTAATACACAGTGCATAGTGTGTAATGTATATTGTGTAGTGGATAGTGTGTAATGTGTAGTGGATAGTGTGTAATGTATAATGTGTAGTGGATAGTGTGTAATGTGTAGTGGATAGTGTGTAATGTATAATGTGTAGTGGATAGTGTGTAATGTGTAGTGGGTTGCGCACAGAGTATAGTGTGTAATGTGTAGTGCATAGTGTGTAATACACAGTGCGTAGCATGTAATGCATAGTGCAGTGTGCATAATGTATAGTGTGTAGTGCATAGTGTGTAATATATGTTGTGTAGTGCATAGTGTATAATGAATAATGCAGAGTGGATAATATATAGTGTGTAATGTACATTGGGAAGTGCGTAGTGTGTAATGTGAGTGCGTAGTGTGTAATGTGTAGTGGATGGTGCATAGAGTGTAGTGTGCATAATGTATATTGTGTAGTGCATAGTGTGTAATGTGTAGTCGATATTGCATAGTGTGTAATGTGTAGTGGATAGTGCATATTGTGTAATGTGTAGTTGATAGTGTGTAGTGCATAGTGTGAATTAGTGTGTAATGCATGGTGCATAGTGTGTATTGCATAGTGTGTAATGTGTAGTTGATAGTGTGTAGTGCATAGTGTGACTCAGTGTGTAATGTGTAGTGCACGGTGCATCGTGTGTAGTGCATAGTGTATAATTTGTATAATGAGTATTGTGAAGTGCACAGTGTGTAGTGTGAAGTGCAGGGCGATGACTCAAGGCCCTCATGACCAGGGCGGTCTGATTTTATCGTTTTTCTCCACCTCCACTCGATCCTTTAATTACTCGCCTCGTCTCAGACGGCCTCGTCTCAAACACCACACTGACTCCTCACCTTCATCTGCTTCAAATCTAGTCCACAGTGTGTATTAATGCAAGGAAATCTGTATCTGTGTCTGTTTAGTGCTCCAAATCTCCGTATCTGTAAAGTAGGTGTTGTCTAAAGTATACTATCTTTTTAAAAAACGTTTACCTACGAACCCTGCTATCCTTCCACCCAGAAACATTTAATCCACTGCGACCCTAACCAGGCAGGGACTAAGGATGAACGAACAAACACATCACATAGCGTCTTTAGTCTTAGTCCTTCGAGCTTCATGTCTGAATATTTAGACCTTATTATAATCATTATGAAGGAATATGGTTTCATTTTTGTGAGAATTTGGTCACTTGGTAGAAGACACACTGTACTTCTGTGACTGACCTTTCTTAAATTACTGATGCTGAACTATCGACAGCTCACACACACAAACTGCTGATGCTAATTAGGGAGAAAATTTAGCATATGATACTAGCCAGCACTCAGTCCACCACTCTATCTGCTTACAGCTTCACATTTTCACAGAGGATGACGTTAACTGACACATAACACTGCTTCAGCAGCTGCAGTGGAAGTAATAAATTATTCAGCATGGGGAAAGTGGTTTAAAAAAACACACTTGTATCATTCCTCATGTAATTTCAGCACTTTGTAGGACCAGATATGCTTTATTACTATCTATTTAAAGAAGCATATGAATTAAATGAACACATCTACCACAGTCTATCTGAGGGATGTCAGAGAAATCATTTGTTTATTTATTGATATGCATGATTCAGATTTTTAATATTTTATAAATACAATTTCTTACTTAACACTTCCTTTCATGGGTAGTTTGTGGTGTTTTCTGAAGAGCGTCCTCACTTCCGGAGCTCAATACATCCTATCTTATGTGTTAATACTTTTTTTTTCTTATGAGTCACTCTCCTTCTGTTTTCTTCAGGTGTAAAGAAGGTTTCCAGGGCATCCGCTGTGATCAGTTCCTGCCCAAAACAGACTCCATTCTGTCTGATCCAAGTGAGTGTCCAATTTTAATCCACTTTATTCATTATATCCACACATTCAGCCTTTATCGCAACGTTTCATGTTGCTTTGATGCTAAAATACATTAGTAGGCATTCGCTTGGGGGCATTAACACAAATATACATGAAATGTCTGCCTTCCATGGTTACCAGTTGTTCTGTAGTGTATAATTAAATTTTATATAGAAACTCTTATGAATGTGCAATTGCTCAATAGAATCAGAGCTTTTCGTCAGAGCTTTTTCATCAGGTTTACAATATTATGCTTAGCTCATTGTTTTCGAGTACGTCTAATGCATTTATCCATAAGAAGAAGTCTTTAAATACAAAGGTTTTGGACATTTGATGATTTAATTCAGTGTATGTACCAAGGATCCATTTCCATTTCTCAATTTGACTGTACATCTGTGTTTATGGGCAGCTCACATCAATCAGGATCTTTTCACTTATATTTAATGCATGATATTCCTCCTATCTCAGAAAAGAAAGTATCACAGCCACAAAGTCTAACCCTGCAGCCTGTCCTCAATATGTCTTTCTGCTAAATTCAAGGTTAATGTTTGAATATTTTCCGTAGCAGATGAGTTTGGCTCATAATTCCACGGCATATCTGCCAAGACGTAGGTTATCTTTCCTGGCTCGTGGACAAGGAGAAAAGTCTTGGGGTTTGGGAAAAAAAAAAAAAAAAAACGCACAACAAGGCAATAATTTTCCCGACCCCAGAACTATTTGTGCCATGAACTGGATTTATAGAGCCGGAAGAGTGTTCTGTTCCTTCTGTCGTGTCTGATTATACAATTTAATCTTGAAGGATGCCGCATCTCCAACTGTGATGAACCAATGCTTTCTCAAGGGCTGAAGATAAGATTAGTGCAGGAGGCACCTTCTCAACACACAGGAGATTAACAAACATGACATTTCTCTTATAAGACATTTGTCAAATTATTATTGATATGGTGAAGTTTTCTGCGAGGAGATGTTTATTAAACGTTTACGGAAGGAGTCTCCAGTGCAAATGCTTTGTTACAGTCAGAGGTAAAGCTGTAACTTTAAAATTTCCAACCTTTTCAGGACAAAAGAGTTGACGCTTTTTTTGGTTTCTCTGTAGTTTGACAAACTGCGTCATCTTGTCGTATTAACTTCAAGTGATAAAAATTAAATTAAAGGCTAGTGAGAAAACGATTGTTTATAGCTGCTATAACCTAAGCGATAACAGGAAAAAAATTGTTCATGGACATTCCACAATGTTAAACGTAACTATAAATGGATAACAAGCATGATGTGTCATTTGTTGCCAAACTGCTGTGTTATAAGAGCGTTGGAGTTATTCGAAAGCACCCTGTAACTGATTGTTTTCCTACAACAGCACAACCCCAAGTGTTTTATTCCTTACTTAATAAATCACGACTTACAGATGTTCAGAATGTTGAGGAAGAACTGTTTTTTTCCTAATACAATCCTCTAAATAACATTATAAATAGTTATATGTATGTTTTTTAATCCTTTAATATATTAACATTACTGACCTTCAAGGAACTGAAATACTCATTATTTTTTTGTTATTATGCTCATTCTAGTTTATGCATCACTAAAAAAATCAATCATTGGGGAAATAATGGCCGTGCAGGAATCTGTTGGAAATGAGCACCGCGATGTGTGTGTTGTTTCCTGTTGCTGTCATTATTCACCTGAACATAAATCTGCGTATAAATCTCTTGCAGTAATGAGGTTCAGAACGACCTTTCGTAACCTTGCAGAACGTACTGAACCATTCATTCTGTATGTGAGTATAAATGGAACAATGCTCCCGGGTAAACTGAGGCGAACGTCGAGTATTCAACAATAGAATACATGGCACTAAAGTTTCTATATTCACTCGTATAGCTATAAAGTTTAAATCAAAACCATGCTATCCAAAAAAAGCTTCTTAGCTCATTGGCATCATTCAGAGAATACAAGTTATATGATACCTCTCTATTTATAACTGTCATGTGCAAGATATTTTCCTTAGAATTATCATCAACACCATCGAAATGTGCTCGGGAAAATGTCACATCACTAAAATCTGCGTGTTTTTCGGCAGCATACGTCAATCACATCGGCAGGGAGGCGATCTCTCTCAGGGGGAAGTGAGATCGTTTGTTCGTTTAGGAGGACAAGTTGATGTTTCTAGCTGCTGATGTAAAAGCACTCCTAGACCTCAAGGTGGGCGGGAAAAAAAAACAACAGAAAATTGTGAGGGAAAAAACATGTGAACATGACAACAGGCTGTTTGTGTCTCATACAAAAGCAGCATGATCGCGTCACTCCACGTTAGATGTCCATCAGTAAGTGGAAGGGCGCTGAAACAATGGAAACTGAAGCGCTGTGGAAATGGAGTGAAAATGGTGCATTTTCCTCGCCATGATTTTAGAAAGTGATTTTTTTCTTTCTTTCTCCTGACTGATAGAAGTACTTACTATTAACAATAATCAAACAGCCAGTTTAGGTTAATAATCTACTGATATAGAACTGTGATTTTCTATTTCTATGTAAAAAAAAAAAAAAGAAAATAATTGCTCGTAGATACCAATTATTCAAGTGTGTTTTTCAAAACTAAGCCGTATTAGAGAAATCTTCTGAAACTAATGCTGCTAATATAACCAGTTGATTACTATAATGTACTAACACACAATACTCTCTTAAATACCACAGTTCTTTAAGTGTTATCATCCCTACTGCTTTTAGTGCAACAGAGTGCAAAAATTAGCACACCCTTAGAGAAAAAAATGACACTTATGACACTTGTGTTAGGTTTCAGACTCATTCCTTCATTAACAAAAATGACCAAATGGAGTATGTTAAGGTATTAACAGCGAGAAAAAGAAAAACCATCAGTTAAAACGTTTCTTAACATGATAAATAAAAATTCTCTCAAACCCTGTGAGCACGGCATTTGCCTTTATCCTCTGAAAAGCTTGTGAACACAAATTCCTTCCTTTCATCAGAGCACTGCCTTGAGATCTGGAGATTTTAGTAGATTTTTACATTTTAGGACACACATTTCATTTCATTTCGCCATTTTATATATACCCCATTTGAAAACTGTAGGGTGTGCAAACTTTTGCACCCAACTGTAAATAAGAGCTTACGTTTTCTGTTAGTGAGGAATGATGTAATCTCTGTAACGTCTGTACCCTTATTACCACAGCACTGCTGAATTTTCAATTCTAATTGGTCCAGAGGTGTTGATTAATTTCCTATAAGAGCATAAATAGATTTTAAAAAAAAAATACAATGGATCATTCATTAATTAATAAAAAAAAAGATATGTTGGCAAATTGCTGTGGTTATAAAAGGAATAAAACACTCCAGGATGTGCTGCTCTAGAAAAACAATATTTATATATTTTTTTCTCCCATACTTGATAGAATGAAAACCATTCTTTGAATTGACCACTTGTAGACTTATTTTTATATTTCTGGTCACATGATACACACAATTAATATAATATTCACGTCTTCACAACGACTGAGCAAAGGGAAAACTCAGCACCATCGTGGCTGCAGGTTTGAAAGATGGCCGTCACCAAAGGGGATTTACATTTGGAAAGAATAACACAGGCGACACAGGAAATCCATTTTGATTGCCGCAATTCATCTGCCAAGGCCGTGCGCATTTCCTCTCATTCAAACTCATGAAATATTTATGCAAGGCTGCAGTAATGGTTTTAGATGGGCCAATTACTGTGAGATATGGATCACGACAGCTCACGGCATAATGACCAAAATGTGAATTATATCCTGATTTCTAATGCACTTCCTGTCAGGACTACGGTCACCTTGTTGACAAGCTGTGAATGTATAGAAGGTGGCTGCTCCTTATTTTTTTTTTTTTTTACCTCGTGCTGCTCGAGAAGCGTCATCCTTGCACTCCCAAGAAATCCATTTTGATGCAGTAAGTTAATTTAGCCTCCATCTGGCATCAATTCAAAAGCATGTCACCAAGTTTTTGATTTACAGCAATCAGCCGAACAAGATTTATGCACCTGGAGTCTAATACACAGCTATATCAGCGCATTGAGCAGGTAGCATTTCCGTTGCACGTGATTGACAGCTACCCATTAGCGTCACAGCCGTGCATATATCCGTGCAGCTTGGTACAGTAGAAATGTGTTGAGTTGATCTTATTTGATACTGGCGATGGGAGGGCTGAAAGCCGTGCCTTCCAGAAATTCTGATCAGGATCTCGTTGTGATTTAGTTCAGCATGTTTCCTCTAAATGTGAATGTTTTTTTTTTTTATGAGGTTAAAATCTTAAGAAATGTTTCACTGCTGATGTTTCAACTAATTACTACTTAAATTTCTGTATCAGCACTGATTTACAACAAGACGTATTGTAGCTCTGGTGCTTTTTTTATATATAGAAAGGAGAAGACTTAATTATTTAAAGCTACTCTGAACTTTCTAAAATGTCTTTTTACATCCCGTTGGAGAAATTAAATTAAATGTGTGTGTAAAAGTGTGAAAAAAACGTTATCTTGTTGGAAATCCTCTTAGAAAATCTGAGTTAGTGTTAACATGTGACAGGTATGTGTTAAGTATGAAATAAAACACTTGGGGACTTGCTGAATTAGTCCCAAACTGTTTTTTTTTTTTTTAATTTAATTTTTATTAATTTTAAATAATGATATACTTTTTATCAGTTTATAGCTGCATTTAATGATGTGGAACATCCATGAAACAGGTTCGTTCCTGTTATTACATATGTTATAGCAGTCATAAACAGTTGCTCTGTCACCTCTCTTATTTTTTTCTCTCTAATAAGACAAAAAAAATGTAGCTTGTCATGCTATCGAGAAACTGGAAAGCATAAACTCTTCTTAATGTTGCAAAGCACTTGTCACTGGAGACTCCTTCCATAAATGTTAAATAAACATCTCCTTACAGGAAACGTATCAAAATATTAACAGTTTCACGTTTTTATTTGTTAAATAACAGCATGTTTTTTGTGTAGTATTTGTCCATAGAAGTCCCTGTGAATGAGCTGTTAGCTATAGAAACAACAACGTATTATAAAACTACGGTTCTGACCAATCAGATGTGAGAATTCAGCAGCGCTGTGATATAATGCATCATAAAATATAAGAGCCTATCACAGGCCAGTATGCAAATGTTTTGTTATTACATCACTTTGCTTTGTGGTTTTCTGGCTCGTTTTTATTGATCTATTTGCATAATCATAGAATATGGATTTCTTTAAGGGGGTTGTAACTGTAGGTTGTTAGGAACGGTGAACCTTAGACTCCTAGTGAGGGGGTGTGGCTGGCGGTTGTAGCTGTTCTTACATGAAAGCCTACAAAACTGCTCTCACTTAATAAATTTCCTATCAATGTTGCATGAGTATAGAATAGATGGGCTTTCAAATCAAGGCCCTGGGGGAAAAGTTCATCACTTAAGTAAACCTTGGTTGAGATGCATTATTTAGTAACACATTTCTCAGTTTCTGATGGCTTCATCACAGCGGGGTTGAATTCTTGATTCAGGTTTTCAGGAAGCAGCTCTGACAGTAGTGCAGCTGTAAGGCAAATCACAGATTTATCATAATCTTATTATATAATAAATGAATAACAATAAATAAATGAAAACAAGTGCTTGATTCATTTAGATGGTGATGTTTATGAAAGGAGATGGAACGAGTCTCAGTGAATGGATGAAAATTATGTGTCACTCTTTAATTGTTGTAATTGTGGACAAATTGCTGTGGTACAAGTTGAATAAAACACTTTGGGACATGCTGTTATTAGAAAGTAATCAACATCAGGGTGGTAACAGTAACTCCGCTTCATCACGCCATTGTAAAGTTGATTATTTTCCTATAACGGGATGTTCTGAAGTGTTTTTCCTTTCTTGAACTCTTCATAATGATTGCACATCAGAATTCCTTCTTCTGAGAACCATCTGAGAACCTGCCAATCAATCAGTCA
The DNA here is from genome assembly GCF_027358585.1 of Pangasianodon hypophthalmus. Taxonomy (NCBI): domain Eukaryota; kingdom Metazoa; phylum Chordata; class Actinopteri; order Siluriformes; family Pangasiidae; genus Pangasianodon; species Pangasianodon hypophthalmus. Next base: position 31,836,368 of record NC_069712.1, read on the forward strand.
GTCAGTCTCAAAACTACCTCCTACTCTTCACCTTGGCTGCTTCCCAAACTTACCCAGAGGCTTTATGGAGCTCAAGGGACGTCTCATTGATGCACACCATCTCTGTTGATGTTTTAGCAAGCCAACTGTAAAACTGATATTTAAAGTACCCATTAGAGCTTGGCTTCCTTAAACCATGTTTAAGGAAACAGACAACCAAATACCCCTCGTGATGGTAGGTGTAAGTGCAAAAGACGTACATTTCCATCGGCTTTATGTGCATATTGTTAAATGTTGACCTGAAAATACAAGTTTCCATTATATATAAATTTTGCAATAGAAAAGCTTTACATATTGATCAAAACATAAACTTTTCCCTTTCCATCTATAGTGTGTTTTCTTTCAGTTTTCTTTTTTTTTGTCAACATTTTTATCATTCATTTATAATGTCTGAGTGAATCTTCATGAACAAAAACAGGGAAAATAGACAACACAGTATTTTCTATAATTAAACTAATACATGCTTTTGTCTCCTCCTCAGTCCAGCTGCACTGTTCTGTTTACAACAGGAATTATTTATTAGATATGACACTGATCAGCAAAAAATGGTGGATCGGATATCAGAAGGAACACAGAATGAATCCGATCCGATCCTGTATCAAATACCCTGAAATAAATATCAGACATTTGCTACAACATAAAGCTTGTGAGCTATTCAGCAAAGCAAATGTGTGGGAGTTGCTCTCATGTCAGCTGTGTGGAAATACTTCGCACTTTTTTTTTTTTTTTTGGAAAAGATTTGTTGTCTTAGAAACACATTTGTTGTTTTATGGACACATGGTTGTATTTTTGTTAGGACTGATTTTATTAAATTTACACTTTATTATGTTTATAAGTGACTTTGGGTGAAACTGAATAGAAAAGCCACACTTTTAGTTGTTTTTTTTTTCCAGGCTTTAGTGTCTGTATGGGAAAAGGGTAAAACATGGTAGTATTTATTTAAAAGCATTTTTTGTAGCACAAATAAATTGCTGATCCAACATGTCACAGTTTAACTATCAAAAATTATAATTCAAAGCTCATGAATTTCACTTGCACAATGAACAAATAAGAAATATTATGTGTAATGTTAAGAGGGGACAATTTTACAGTAATTTTTTTAATGTGAAAAAATATGTGGAAAGGTTTCTATACAGAACTAGCGCTTTGTAAAAGTCAGAGATAAAGCTGTAAGGAAAGAAATTCAGCTGTAACGATAAAAGCATCAGTAGCACTTTTCAATTATGCTAATCTCACTTAAGTTCTGGAGAAGAAAGCTCTGGGAGTTTCTCCCATTTTAATGTCAGTGATGATATCTTAATGGCATAATCAATTGCATTTCAAGTTTAGTGTAGCCTACAGTTCTAATCGAGATGCTACTCTTACACACACTGATTACTTGGTGTGGGGTGTTAGCTTGATTTGCTCACATTGGGGTGCACTGATAAGGACACTGTGTTTGTCTATTTTTGCCTAACGAGTTTACTGAGGACAAACACAAATGCGTAACACATCGTCCTTTGAGTGTATGTGTGTGTCAAATAAGATACCTGTTATGGTAAACTGAGAGGCAAATTTATTAAGCATGAATGCCCACCAATCATCGTGCGATTGCCTCGGAGAGGGTGTAATCACATCCAATCAGTGTTTTCTTTCTCTTCAAATGTCACGATTTGTACTTTGAATGGATGGGAGATTTTTCTGAGGCAGATTCAAGCCTCAGGCTGGTGACTCAACCGGCAAAGCCAGGCTCGAACCACCAGGACATCTGGAGAGACATGTGCTGAGACCTGACACTTCAGACCTCCAGGGATTGGTTCCTCTGTGCATATGAGGGAGAGACTGAGAGTGTGTTCAATACGAGGCTGAAAAACAAAGCTTCAGCAGAGATGGAAGCTAAAGTGACAGTGATATTTGTCGACAGCAAGCTTTGACATTAATGACTGAAACACCGCTCATGTTTAGATTCAGTTTGCTTGGCGTTCATTTTGAATTTCTGAAAGGAGACATTTATTTGACATTTATGGAAGGAGTCTCCAGTGTCAGTGCTTCGTAACAGTCAGTAAGATTTCCACCATGGGAGAGTTCACTACAGAAGCTTTTCCAGAGCACTTCCTGGTTTTCACAGTAACAATTAAGAGATGCTAGAGAGGGAACGACTGTTTATAAGTGTTATAACGAAGTGATAAAGGAAGTTGGCTGTTTCACAACATTAAAAGTAACTATAAAAGGTATGTGTTGTTTTTTAATAAATAAACTGTAATAGTTTGCTGTGGTGTGTGAGCAATAAAACACTTCAGGACTAGCTGTTTTAGGAACGTAACAGTAATTCTGCTTCATCACACCATCCTGTTGTTGATTATTTCACCTTGAAATTCATGTTTTGGTTGTAAATACACTCAAAAAACTGCGGAATCCCCTAGGCCATTATCTATGACATTATGAAATAATAAATTATAGGAATTTCTGAAAGTCCAAATTTTGTATGCGCATTAATTATCACGATAAACCTTTGAACTCTGTGTACTTAACCTTGAGCTGTGACCGATGAGCTGGGTTATTACTTGGTCCATTAAACTGTTAGCAGGAAAGAACACAGGTTAAATCTTTTTTATAACCAATTACTTTTTTTGCGTAGCCATTATTGTTAAATCAAGACAAATTTTCTATGCTCACAAAATTAACATAGTTATCATGACCATGACTATTCATGAGCACCGACCTCAATATTACATGCTGATTTGACTATTGGTCTTTTTCTCTCTCATTGTAAATTGGTTTTTTTTAATAATCTCTTAATTTTTGCCAGAAAAAAAATGCAGGATGCTTTATCAGTCTGCATTTTCTATCCCCTCATTATTTGCAATTTTTTGAAATCTGGAAACCTCTGAGATGTAATCTGTAGAAAATCAAGTCAAGGACCTCCATAAATGGATTCTAAATATGGAGAATGTGTGAATATGGAGAACTGTAAACATTTGCATAACTTTTAATTTGAAGTTACCAACTCTGAATATGCCCCATAATCCTTAGTGTTATTTATCCTTAGTGTTCTGTGAGAAGACATTTATTTAGCAACAGTGTAAGGAGTCTCCAGTGCCAGCACTTTGTAATAGTCACAGGTAAATCCCGGAAAAATCAAACTAAGGGCCTGCATAAGCCGAATCTGAATATGAGTAACTTTCCCTGTGTAAATATTGATGTAACTTTTGAATTTAACTCTGAACCTGCCTAATCATCTTTATTGTTTTTAATTTCAGGCGATTTAAGACGAAAATCACAGGTTCATATTTATGTGCTAATTCTAATACATTATTGTTTCTATAGCAATGGCGTACTTCTGCAGTGGACATTGCACATAAACTGATTATTTAAAAAAGTCGTAATTGTTCATATGGTGAAGCTTTTTGTGAGGAGATGTTTATTTAGCAATTTTGGAAGGAGTCTCCAGTGTCAGCATTAGAGGTAAAACCCAGAAAATTAAGAGCATGCATATGCCAAATCTGAATACAAGTAACATTCCCTGTGTAAATATGGACATCCAACTCCAATTCCCCCTTGTAGCAACTCATTCATCCACAGTGTTTATGTCGCTAGACTTCTGTCATGTAGTGATAAAATCAGAATAATGAAGAGAACATGAATAATACTCTTATTATTAACTGACGTTGCTTCCACCCAAATGCCATCCCTGTACACAGTGTGCATACTGTACTTACGCCTTAAATGTCAGTGAACATCACAGCAATAAATAAATAATTCTTGCTTCAGGAGAAAACTGCAAAAAAAAAAAAAGAAAAGAAAAGCCAAGAAAAATGCTATAAACAATACCATTAATGGCTTATCTTATCCAGAGAAAGACAGCAAGCGATACAAATATAGCTATATAAGCGTTACAAGGTCTGTAAAAGATCTAGACAGATAGCGTTTTGAAATCTGAATCATTGGGAAATTGGTGCAGCAGGAATTACTTTATACTTTGACTCATATGGAGAATTTGATATATTTGGGCGTGTCCTGACGGAATATGCTGAATAAGCTACGTTATGTTTGAGATAAGGGGCGGGGTTAGCACTCTTTGCTTTTATTTTGACTACATTCACATAAAATCCAACAAAATCATTAGAAATTTATACCAAACATTCAACATGGGCAGTTTGTAGCAATTCCAGTTGTATAAAATGTAGAAAGTTCAGTTTTAGACTCAGTGTGGGGTTCGTGTTGATAACTTTTCTTACAATCTGATTTGTACGTTTTCTTTAACGAGGTCACACTGTGATAGCAGTTTGGTTTCAGTTTTTTGTTTCACACCTGAAACTTTTTTTTAGCTGACCAAAAGCTTTTTTGGCTTTATTTTTTCCTCTGCTCCTCTCTATTACGGGTCCTGAATTGACCCTAGCTGCATAATAAGGAACAGGGAGGTCTGAGGTCTCTGAAATTTCATAAAGTTCACTTGGTATATCTCTCAGTTGGAAGCGCAAAATGCTGAACTTCAAAAGTCCGCCCTGAGGACGTCAATCACTTTTAATCATCACTGTAACAATGTGAGGTACAGAAAGCCAGAAAGAGCAATCAGATAAGACTGGAGGTGATGGTGTGTGTTTGTGTGTGTATGTGTGTGTGTGTGTGTGTGTGTGTGAGATTTCTTTTTCAGTATTGCTTGGATTTGTTGAGCAAAAACTTCAGAGCCGATATATAAACCAATAAATCGGACATTTATGGCTGCAGAGCTGGAGCTTGTCATGTCTAATGATGGCAGTCCATCTTCTTCCTGTTGTTAACAAACCTCCAGACTTCCTGTCTACTAACTACTAAAATTTATGGCAGGTTTTCATTTGAAGGATTAAAAAAAGAATAATGATAATAAATTAATTAAATGTAGGTGAAGAAAAAGCAACTTTGAGGAATATAGAGGAAAAATTTTAACAGGAAACTAATGAAATTATTATTATTATTATTATTATTATTATTATTATTTCCTGAAGACTTTGCCCTATCTGAAAACTTACTGACTGTTGCAAGTGCAGATACTGGAGAGTCTTTCTATAAATGTTAAATAGCTGTCTTTTTACAGAAAACTTAACCAGAGCAATCATAGCCCATTTTATTTTAACTCATTTTATTAGCAGCTTTAGATTATGCTAATAAGTTGCACTGAATTAGCCGTTACTATAGAAATGATAATGTATTCGAATGAATCTGTGATTTGAATTACAGCCAGCTCTACTGTCACTACTGAGCTGCTGATAAAGAAAATTAATCAACTCTTATGCCCAATCAGATTTGAGAATTCAACAACTCTGTGGTCTTACATGGACATAACTATATGCTATTGCTAGCTACTGTTAAATACAACTACAACTGTGAATTGTAGCAAAAGAGGTGAAAATCATTGGCATAAGGCAGTGCCGCATGACGTAAATGTGGCACAAGTCTCTTTCTCTTTCTCTCTCTCTCTGGTTTCTGCATTCCTGACAAGTTAATGAACCACATGCAATCTTCTATTAGCTCCTGCTGTTTTGCTTCAATTACTGAGCTACAGGATTCACTTCCTCAAGCCCCTGAAGCGTCATACAACATGACATCCTTCTCCATCATGGGGACAAAAAAAGAAAAAAATACAATTCCAAACAACCAGTCCTCACACGGGGCACCATTTAGTTTGACCACCATCCGTTTACAAGTGTCTGAAAGTTGACAGCTAGCATGGGATGCCACTGTGCATGAAAATAACCTTCCCATGTTGCCTCAGAGCATCTCTGCATGACTTAATATGATTCCATTAACATATGACCTGAGCTGACAAAGTGTAGATTGATAGCAAAGTGTGGCTACTGTGTGAGTCTGTGTATAAGTGGTAGAGTGTAGCATTTTGTCAGAAAAAAAAACATGAGCCATGAAAGAAGACAAGACATTCTGCACACATTAGTCATAGACACACAATACTGTTCTTTCCAATGACCTCTGACAACCATCTGTGTCTCTTTTTCTCTCTCTCTCTCTGTCTCTCTCTCCCTCTTTCCATTTGCCCACCCTTCAGTATTCTTCACTTCTTCCCTACCACCGTTGCCACTATTTCTTTATTCCCACTCTCAAGCCCCGCCAGTCTTCTTTGCAGCACAAGTGTGTGTTTGGAAGATAAGATTTTCAATATAAGACCCAATCACCCTTTATCAGGTTTTATATCAGGGTAGGGACAGAGTATTGGGCAGCGTTAGCGAGGCGTGTGAACACTGTGCTGTCCAATCAGTTATCGCTGTAAGGCATTGTGAGCCTCCTTGCAAGACATCTTTATCAACTGCACAAACCAGACTTTATGTCCTCCATCAAAGACAAGGTGTGCCTTAATTAGAGGGGAAATATATATGTATATATATAAAAGATATTTAAGATCCCATGTTCTGCTTTTCAGATGAAATAAATCTGCAGTGATAGCCAGGAAAGGGCTCTGAATAAATGTTTAAAACACATTTCTATGTTTAAAAACTAGCAAAACAGGCATCTTAAAAGTGCTATTAACTGTAAGTAGTTAATTTCCAACAATGCTTTATTGGAGTCAAGCTTTAATCCATATAGCTGCTACTCCTGATAGTCAAAAACCACCAAAAATTATACCATAGTCTAAAGGTCTATAGTATGAAATCAGGTTTGTAAGGAATAACACACCTGGGGGAATGCAGTTATAGGAAAATAATCAATGACTGGGTGTAATGTGGCCTGATGTAAACCAAAAAGTTTTCCGATATCAGCAGTGTTTTATTTATATCACACCAATCTGCCAACAGTTAAAACCATGTCGCACCTTTTATCCATTTCTATTTACATTTAATGTTGTGAAATTTCTGCGAAAGAAATTTGGCATAATGTTATCACTTACTGTATTATCACTTTCTGTATATAGTATATATGTTACAGAAGCTCTAATCAGTCATTTCCGTATCCAGAACCTTATAATACTAAGGTGTCCTAATGCTCTAAGAACAAGTGCATTAATATTTCTCTGCTGTCAGAGCTGCTGTCATATAAAATTAATCAACACTTTCTGATGAATCAGAATCAAGAGCTGCTAATTTAGATGAGGAGCTTAATTTCTCTTAGTATCATCAGTATGCAATGCAGGTCTGATCAAATTTTTAATGCTCCAGTTTCCACATCATATCATTAACTAACTGGTATTAATTACTGATCTGGATTCTGAAGCTTATCATTTAGAAGACCAGAGTTTTGTTTTTTTTTTTTACTCATTGAAAAGACTAAAAAAACAAAGCATTAAGCATCTAAACTCTTAAGCCAGTGAGAGACAGAAAGACAGACATTTCAAAAAGAAAAAGCAATTCAGCACAAAAGAGAAATCAGCTTCGTTTTTTTTTCTGTAGAGGATAAGGATGAAGGGAATGGACATTTTGGAAGAATGGAAAGCTGATAATACAGCTTGGAGAGAAGGTGGAGGAGGAGATATTCTACCCTTCAGCAGATGGAAGAGCTGTCATTTTACTCTGAATCTATGGGCATTCAAAACGTTTAAAAAAAAAAAAAAAACGCTCTGCCTAGCTCCAGGTTTCTCTTTAAGAATACAATTTTCAATACAATACGTTGAATGTGTCAGTCACGACCAGTTTTGATTGAAAAAAACATGAGCTCCACACTTGTCTAAGTCAAGGATCTTACAGCTTTTCTAAAGTGAAATCCAAGGACTTTTTTTTTACGCCATTTCTACAATGAAATTTTTTTCCCATGTAACTTCAATCACTATGGAGTCATAGTGTGTTTTTATTGTAACCTGATGCATTTCTGTAATCGAAGGATAATAATAGGATATTCATTTTTAAAAAGGTGTCTTACATAGACAAAATTGTGGAAAAATGCAAAAATGCTGGCTTTCATCTGATTGATGGATGCAAGAACATAATGCTCGGTTTTGATTTGATTCCGGCCGTTAAACTTGAATTACGCTGCACGGATTTGGCATAAATGAGTTGAATAGCATTATGTGGCGAACATTTTAACTGCTAATATTACCATCAACTCCAACTCCAACTCCACTGAGACAATAAATCCACATAAGGAAACTCTTCTGTCCTGAAGACTTTCCCAGGGTGGATGATAATCTTAAAAGGATCCTGTGTACCGCATTTCTGCCTCGTAAAAATGACTGCTTATGTTCGGATGATTATCAGAAGATGCCCAAAACAGAGATAAAGGAAGGACAGATGTTACTTTATAAAAACAAACAGTAATGTTTGAAAAGTATTAGGTGAAGATCATATATCTTGTATAACTCTCGTATCATCCAGAATTTCCCACTTGTACATACGACATGGTACACTTGTAAACACTGTCTAAGTCAATTATATATTAAGTACTAAGCATTACTATGTAATAGCTAAAGTGTTTAGCAAGACACACAGTGAAATGCTAATTTAGCAATGCTTAATAGTTTGTACCCTCACCAACTCTCTACTAACTGCATGTTATTACAGTGCCAGTGAACTGAGAAATAGGTCTGATGAAATACAAAAGTAACATAGGAACATACTAGGACTTACAAGAATGAGCTATTAATTAAGCTAATGAGCTGTAGCTACAGTTTTGTTCCATTGTGCAGCCCTTATGTAAAACGGTCTTTGGGCTTATTGGCCATTTCCCATTGTGTTAGTATGCTCAAAGAGTCGACTTTCCATTTAAAAATGTACTGGGAGATCATTAGCTTAATTAACAGATCATTAATTTAATGAAGAAGACTAGCATATACATGCAGTTTCCCATGTTACCAACATCAGTTCATTGTAATGAGATAGATATATATTGAATATTTTAATTGAGAAACTAAATCGTAAGCTATCTGTTAACTTGGTGATTATTATTATTATTATTATTATTATTAAATAAAAAAAATATTGCTCCTCTTTGACGGATACAGATCTAACAAACTACATGCTGATAATAATTGTGGATGAACTTCTCCCTGGAAATACAAATAAATTCCCCACGGCATCCGTGAACAGTTTTCCAGACCCGTAAACTGCGAGGGCCCTGAAGAAAAACTTGATGCATCGCTGCTGCTATTGCTAGTGCTTGAAGTTGTTTGAGTAGCAGAGGCCTCAGCCGAGTCGCACTGATGCCATCAGAGAAAAAATGAACTGTTTGCAACAGTGCCATGAAAGAGGCGAAGTATAATCTAGTTAATATTGACCAGCCACTGAAATGCAATCAGCAGATATCGATTAGGCGCATGCAGATTCCAATCTTCACGTTTCAATTCTGAGGTTGCGGATCGCTGACTGCATTATCTGGCTGTTATCACAGGCGGGAGAAATGAATTCAGCTCACTGCATCTGCAGGTCAAATGCTATTAGCCAAAGAATCGATAAAGTAGCGTGTGATGTTAAAATGAAATCAAAGTAAATTGCTTAAAATTATGGTGACCTCGATGTTTGAGTGCTCGTATCGTCATCATCTTTTTCTTTTTTTTTTATATTAGTGGTTATCTTTATTAAACTGTATGAAATGGTCTCAGAGAAGTGTTTTAATTAAAAATCCTCAAAAGCTGACCTGAAAAAAGTCATTTCTGATGTCATGAAAATACATTACTAGCTGTGTTCCTGAATTAGCTTCTGTATTTTACTAGCTATGTTGCTGAATTAGTATCTGCACGTTACCAGTTGTGGTGCTGAATTAGCTTCTGTATGTTACTAGCTGTGTTCCTGAATTAGCATCTTTGTTACTAGCTGTGGTGCTGAATTAGCTTCTGTATATTACTAGCTGTGGTGCTGAATTAGCTTCTGTATGTTACTAGCTGTGGTGCTGAATTAGCATTTGTACGTTACTAGCTGTGTTCCTGAATTAGCATCTGTATGTTACTAGCTGTGGTGCTGAATTAGCTTCTGTATATTACTAGCTGTGGTGCTGAATTAGCTTCTGTATGTTACTAGCTGTGGTGCTGAATTAGCATTTGTACGTTACTAGCTGTGTTGCTGAATTAGCTTCTGTGTGTTACTAGCTGTGGTGTATCAGCATCTGTATGTAATATTGCTGAATTCCTGACTTAGAACATGCTGTACATTGTGTAAGTCTGCACACTTTTTTCTTTTGTTTTAAAAGAACATTATTACTTTCATATCAGTTTTATTGTTAAGTCTAGAGGTGTGCACGGGACTATCTGCTCCAATGCCACCCACTCCCAAGGAATTCCGATTAATCCCATCTGCTCCCGAAGTTCTTACCCATCTTACCTGCTGCCGAACGAATTCTGTCTAATAACATACGCTCCCAAAGGAATTCTGACCAATCTTTCTGCTCCCGAACAAATTCTGGAGCAGGTAGGATCGGTCAGAATTGCTCTGGGAGCATATGTTATTAGACAGAATTCAGCATGTCTAATCCCATTCACTTCCGAAGGAATTCTGACCAATCCTACCTGCTCCTTAACGAATTCTGTCCAATAACAGCCGCTCCTAGAAGGATTGGTCAGAATTGGTCTACCTGCTCCTGAACGAATTCTGTCCAATAGCAGCCGCTCCTGGAGGAATTCTGACCAATCCTACCTGTACCTGAATGATTTCTGTCCAATAACAGCCGCTCCTGGAGGAATTCTGACCAATCCTACCTGTACCTGAATGATTTCTGTCCAATAACAGCCGCTCCTGGAAGGATTGGTCAGAATTGGTCTACCTGCTCCTGGACGAATTCTGAACAATGCTACCGGTACCTGTACCCAATATGTCTGCTCCCGGAGGAATTCTGACCAATTTTACCTGCTCGTGAATAAATTCTGTCTAATAACATATGCTCCCAGAGCAATTCTGACCAATCCTACCTGCTCCTGAAAGATTTCTGTCCAGTACGTCTGCTCCTGGAGGAATACTGACCAATCCTACCTGTACCTGAGCAAATTCTGCCCAATACGTCTGCTCCCAGAGCAATTCTGACCAATCCTACCTGCTCCTGAATGAATTCTATCCAGTATGTCTGCTCCCGGAGGAATTCTGATCAATTCTGTCCACTTCCAGAGGAATTCCAACCAATCCCACCCCATTCTAGATAGTATTTGTGTCCCCATATGCAAACATAGTACTTAAATGTGAAAACTAACAAATTAGGAATTAAAACCACAGAGACCCAGCGAGCAGTTACTAAAAATGAATGAATGAATGAATGAAGTAAATACTAATTAACACCACGCACTTTGTCGTGCTGGCTTCATATCCAACTGGCCCTTCCTGCCCAGAAAACCACTTTTTTGTTTGTTTGTTTCTTTGTTTATTTGGTTTGTGTGTGTGTGTGTGTGTGTGTGTTCCATGGGATTCCAGTTCTGATGCACACCTCTATTTAAGCGTTCCATGTTCCATGCAGTGGATTTAAAGTAGTGTAGAATGTTATACACATTTATTATTTTGCACATTTATTGCACTGACTTGATTATTTTCATATAGCCTAAAGAGCACTGAAGCTGGAAACATAATTTGTATCCTTTATATGGCTGTTAAAGTGCAGTTTGATGTGTTCTTTGCTGTTTTTCAAATAAAAATAGCTGTCGTGAATCAGTTTTGGATGTAATAATACTCGTGCAACACCTTGTGTGTTAGAGCTGAATTCCTAAATTAGCTTCTGTACATTATAGCTGTGGTTGAGTTTATAAGATCAAACCCAGCACTCATGCACATCTCACCATTTAGTACAGATTCCAGTTGGCTAAGTGACAAAGCACGACTCTTGTTTTTCAGACCTGTTTGTTTGAACTTCCACATTTTGCTACATCATGACACTTATCTCGCTTTGAGGGAAACAGAAGTTGTAAGTGGAGTAGAAAATGTTCACTTTTTCTGACTGTTTTTTGGCAGTGAACATCATGTACCTGGCACAATTCTTCGAGAGAATTTGGGTTGAAAAAGTCTTAATTTTAGTGCTCTGTGTGTGTGTGTGTATACACAGGTGGAGAGGGGAAGTGTGAGGTACAGGCATTGCCGAAACCCCACGGCCTACACCTGCCTCTCCGTATGCTTCCTCTCATGCTGTGACCTTGCAGTTCGGCCATATTGTCCCCTCTCTAGCCCTGCATTTATTCACATTTAATATGGAAAGCTGTTGTACACAGAGTTTGCATGAATTATGACCAGCAAATTGCTCCAATTTCAAAAAAGTGATATCAGGAATTGCAAGTAACCTATAAGATGGTTCATACAGAATTACACGGGACATTTTGGGAGTTCTCCTCTGAATTATTTTTAGTGAGAGTTTATGCGTTTATAAATAATATAGCCTAGACATGGGTCATGACTGCTGAAAACGGCGAAATAGGCATTAAATCAAGTGAGAGGTATGAGAGAAATACTATAACGCAAGCTTTTAAACTGATAAGATTTTTTTCACTAATTATATTTTAATATACTATTTGAATTGTCCTACTTGTGGTAGTGAAGACACATGAAAACACATTTGTGAAATATAATAATAATAATAACAACAATAGACCTGATTTTATGCAGGATGGTACACTTCTACCTAAAAGTCCAAAATACAGGGAAGAGTTGATATATATATATAATATATTAATTTAACACCTGCAGTGTGATTTCTTGCAGCCTGAAACAGAGGAATACAGCTTGTATGCAAAAATAATTAATACGATGGGCAGGTATTAAATTTGTCTAAACCGCTTTTTATCTGACATACGGCACCACGCACTTTGTTAATTTTTTTACCCTGCTGCTAACTTTTACCAGGTGTAAAAATTTTGTGTATTTGTTTAGTGATATTCAATTGGATATGTTATAACCTGATATTATATTGTATATTTGTATAATTTTAACTTTTTTACACTTTCTGCATCTTTTTCTATACAGATTTTCTCTGTACTAGACATTATTCCTCATCTGTTCTGCAGCATGTGGGCTGGGAGAAACGGCATTTCATTTTTATGTATGCAAGTGCGGAGAAATGACAATAAAGGGAATCTTGAATTAATTTCTTAATAATGCAAAAAAATACTGAAATGAAACATCATTAGAATAATCATAATCTTTCTCAGAATGTTGTTTGTACTGTGGAAAATTTGGTTTCATATTAGATGTTTGATCCTTATTATATTTGGGATGTCTTTTAAAATGAAGGTGTGCAAACTTTTGCACTTATATGTCATGCAATCTTACAACAATCTTACAGCTTTCAGCATTGTTCAGGAAATGTTCAGTGGAGCAGGGGTAAATTATTTCCCCTGGCAAATGTAAGATGTGTCATTCATGACTTTTTTTTGAAACCACCTTTGACTCTGTACAAGGTAAATGGCAAATTCAAATGCCTTAATTATAGAACTGTATTGTAATTGATATAATTACATAATTAATCATTAAATATAAATAGATAAATGTACTAATTGCATAATTCATTTGATGCCTAATATAGTTAATTGTATATTAATAGTATAATTATAATATCTGTCCTGTGTGCAGAGAGTGTGCATGTTCTCCCTGTGTTTTGGGGCTTTCCTCCGGTTTCCTCCCGGGTGACTGATTGGCGTTTCCAAATCATCCGTAGTGTGTGAATGTGTGTGCGATTATCGGCACGCGGTCCAGATCGTCCCCCCGCCTTGTACCCTAAGCCCTCTGGGATAGGCTCCTGGCCCCTATGACCCTGTGTAGGATAAGCAGAATAGATGGATGGATGGATATAATTATGCATAATATAATGACTATATTGCACAACATCACATTTGGGGAAAAAAAAAAAATTAAAGAAGATTTATACAGTCCTGACATAAAAAAAAACTTAACTCTTTGTAGCCTTTTTGCAGCACATAAGCTAGCGGGCAAAACATTTTATCAGCATTGCCCGGGTAGCCCTTTGATTAAGCTGTATCTGCTCCAGATTTAATGAAAAATCTTAAAAGGGCAGCCATGGATGACAGTCGCGCTCGTCTCTTATCTCGTCACAGAGCAATTGAAAGATGTGATCTTATAGTCTGCCATCGTGCTGCATGCTCGCTACATTTAGAAGGAGGCGAGAATAAATCAAAAAGCCAGACAAGTGTGAATCAGGGCCACCGTCTACTGCATAAGCTATTTACGTACAGTCAACTAGACATATGCGAGGACAAAATATTCTACAAGACTAACTGATGCAGAAGAGGCACTGACAGAAACGGATAGTGTAATATTTTTATAGTACAAGTTCAGGATAACCGATCGCGTCTTCGCTAACACTAACACTTGGTCCACCCACAGACTCTGGAATTAACATTATGCAATACATTATACAATCTAAAAAAAACATGAAGTATGTGCTCTGGGAGGGAAAGCTGTTGCTAATATTGTTTTCTTTTTCTTTCTTTCTCTCTTCGCTTCCTGATGGAGCAGCAGATCATTTGGGCATCGAGTTCATGGGTAAGAAAAATGCCAATGAGTCATGATAAGTGTGCTTGGCAGGAATGCAATGTGTCTCCGATGTCTGTCTTTTTTTGGGTAGGACGGTATTAAATATGGATTTAAACCCAAAGTGGGCGTGGCTTAAACCAGTTTACAGATTTTAGTTAAATTTGATATAAATGCCCACTGTAAACACTGGAAAAAAAACCCTCAGAGGTAGAAATGTCAGCAGTGTCAGCAGGGTGTGTGAATTCAGGCTCTGACAGTTCCTCAGCCTCAGCTACATCACTCCGGTTCATAATTGGTCTCCACTTGAGATGTGGGTGGGACTGTTTTTGTTTGTAGATGTCTGTGATATTTTCTAACAAATTTCATTGGTTCTATTTCCAAAAATATAAACAAACTAGTTGCTAAATATAAACTATCACAACCCTGAACAGGCCATTACTAAGGATGAATTAATGAATGCTGTATGTTCATGCTAATGAACATGGTCTTTTTTTCTGCTTCATATCCGACTACTCGCTCGCATCCGCATGAAAATAAAAACCTCCCACTCAGGTATATTTTTTTCTCGTCCCATTGGATCTCAGTCCCAATACACACCCCTAGTCTCATCCAGATGCCCTAAACCCAAACAATAAAAAGGAATAGTGCACCTCTTATTCCTATTTGTATTCATTTAAAACACTTATACAGTTTAAAGAGAGTTATACAGTTATACAGGCTACACGTAATAATATTTTAATCAGATTTACTTCAGGTTTGAGGTTCCAAAAGATCAGAATTGATTGCTGCGCATGCTATCAGAATCATATTCATATGATTTTAATTAACTTCTATATCCTGTGGGCAGGGTTGCCAGGTTCACATATATTATTTGTATATTACTCACCACTGTTTACCTTTTTCCCACAATAAGACTGAAAAAAAAGAAAAAATGTCTACCTTTTTATGTTTCCAAATATTTTTGGCTAGTTTCGCATCTTTATGTGTGGTTTTTGAGATGTAGTAGGGGTGGGGATTTTGATGAAAACTGGCAACCCTTCCCATGAGTGAATTCTCCAACTATTATTCATATCTGTATCTGTATTTGTTTAGGTTGAATTATCTGTTCAATCTGAATGTTGTATTTGTATTCAGTTGTATCCATTGTATAGAAATATACATGTATAAAGTTTTCAAGGCCACACACACACACACACCCACACACACACATACTGAGAGAGTGAAGGACTGGAGGCACCAGACGCTGGAGTGAAATGTGAAAGATCTCCAGTTGATCTCTATTCACCAATTATTAGCTATTTCAGTTTACAAACAGTCGACTCCCTTTTCGGCGCACACACACACACCCACACACACACACACACACACACACACACACACACACACACACAGCTTCTTGAGTGTTGGCAGACGTTCTACTCCTCATCCACAAAGACTTGATTTGTACTGACAGCTGCTGCAATCTGGATTCTGTACAATTTCACAGTAAATCTGGGGAACACTGAACACAGCATGTGCAAAGGAAGATGAAATCCAGCCTTTTCACATCTCTGTATTGTAGATACTCGATTTGCTGTAAGAAAGTGACTGAATTTGAAAGACACAGGATTTGATGCTCAGAAATCAAGGATGCACAGTGTAGAGATACAGACACTATGTCTAGGTGACATGGAGACCACCATATGACCATCACATCTATGAATCTCATCACATCTAAGTGAGAAATAAATCGTTCCATCACTCATCTCATTCACCAAACATTTGTTACCACGTAATTGAGATAAATGACCGATTCTGTCCAAGTCATTATTCTGATGTTAATGAAACACTGGTGTGGGTCAGCGGATTTAACAAAGCGCTGCTTTTCATGAATTTGATAATGAAACTGTTCTCATTCGCCGTATAAGATGATGAATCATAGATAACTGAAGTGAAATGTAAACTAGTGTGATTGAGTGAGGGATACCACAAAAATGAAATGTAATCAAGACAAATTACAACATATACACCTTGTTGTCTAAACAGTAAACAGTGTGTACATGACAAATATACAACATACACACACCGAGTACGTATAGATGCCCATCTATAATGCAGGCTTAAACAGGAAATGAAATGAGTCTTTCTGCTGTTGATATGGAAATATGTGCAGCTCTCAGAGAAAGCTTGGTGTTTGTGTAGAGAATTGCAAATTATCATTGTAATTTAAAAACAAAAAGAAAGTGAAATTTTCAGAAATATTTTAAGCTCTAAGCTTAAAATTCAGTTGGTGTATACACTTTGAATGATTGACCCCACACAGGACAAATATTTCCCCCTATATTTCTAGTACATTTAACAGTATGCAAGTTTAAGTGCTACAATATATAAAAATGAGGTTTATGTGTGCTGTTTATTTTCTATAGCCATGGAAGTGTAAGACAGAAGCACCCAGTTGTCATTGGAAATATCGAACGTATGAACAATAACTGATATAAGATTAATTTCACTAATATTAGTCATGATTTTCAGAAATAACTAATAAGAGATACTGAGGCTAAATTCTGAGGAAATCATGATATTTATGGTTTTAATTTGTCCTCAAATAGCAATATATACATATAGAAATGGGCTTCTGCTAATTTAATACCTGCCCTTCAGTCATATTAATTAATAATAAACATACATGCAGTCTGTGTTCCCAGGGACTTTCAGGCCGCAGTAAACCACACTGCAGGTACTAAATTAATCTGTTCACCCCCCAGCTGTATATTCCTTTTGCCAAATTTAGTTTGATACACCAATGACTCTAGTTATAATGAAAATTGGGTGCCAATAGAAATGCACTTAGCCCTCTGGCCGAATTCCGAGGGTCCTCTTTTACATATATGTGTGTGTGTATGTATATATATGTATATATATATATATATATATATATATATATATATATATACATACACACACACATATATGTAAATATATATATAAATAAATAAATATAAATATATATATATATATATATATATATATATATATATATATATATATATATATATACACACACATATATGTAAACATATATATATATGCACAGTTTTATATATATATATATATATATATATATATATATATATATATATATATATCATAGTTACAGAATTAAATGTTTGCAGGTTATATATTTATATTTTATGGTTTATAATTTGATTTATAATTTATAGGTCTATTTAATGGGTTATAGTTAGATGTATTTGATGTTGGAGTCTCTATATATTTATATCTTTAAGTATTTTAATTGGTTATAATTAGGTATATTTGGTATATTTACAGAATTACAGATTTGTATATTTGTATATTTGTATAGGTCTAATTAGTGGGTTATATTTAAACAGAACTGGTATATTTGCAGAATTGTAGTCAGTATATTTATATATTTTTAAAGATAATATTTTATAATTGAATAGTCTGTGTAATGCTGAAGTTTGGCATAAAAAGGAAACTTTGTGCTGCATAGATGCATTTTTTTTTCTTCCTGTCTCCAGCTAATAGCGTAAGATACGTGTGCAGATACAGAACATTTGTTAAATCACTAATTTAGCTGAATAATGGCTCGGTAATGTGGCCACATAATGGTTATTAAAGCTTTCCCCGTCCTTTCAAACCTTTATTCTCGAGCCACAATGGCATCTCAGTAAATGAAACCATCGGGTTTCTGGTCACAGCAGCTTTGCAGCGCAGGCGCATCCATCACCTGCCATTGTGAGTGTGATGTTTTTGTGGTACCTTTCTTGTAAAGTCTGTTGTGTCTGAGCCTAATCTGATTGATTGCCTATTAATAGCGGCGAACCAGAGCGTGATTTACTCTTTCATACGAGCAGAGACAGCTGCCATTTTTCATGCATAATGGTGTCCATTAAGGCTTTAAGTCTTCTCCACTGGCACCTATACCTAGTAAGAGACGTATCCATTACTCCTGGCTTTCCAATCCCGATCTCTCTCAGAGATAAGCAACGACGATCACGACATACTATTTTGCAACAACAACAAAAAAACCCTCACATGCATGTAAACATGTTTTGTACCAATCCTTTCTCCACGTTTGAATATGCATGGATTGCTTTTGTGTGAAATCGACCCTTTGGTTCATCGCTTGTTTTCTGCTTTTATATCCAAAACAGAGAGCGAAGAGGTTTACAAGAGACAAGTGCTGTCAATCACATGCATCGCCATGGGGATCAGCTTTCTGGGCACACTCTGCATGGCTCTGTACTGCCGGAACAAGTGAGTATGGCACAGAATTCACAAGAGATTGGGCTGTTTCTCAAAGCATAGCCGCTAAAAGAGAGGGGCGTTAGAACAGTCTCGAGGAAGCCAGAAAGATAATGATTAGAAGGAAGGACGGGGTTGGAATAAAAAGTAGCTCAGACATGCCAGGTGTGTTATTTTTCCACTAAAATTGGGTTACTTTTGACTTCCTGGCACATACTTCAGATTAATTATATCAGTGTTTTGCATGCCAAATAGTTCTGAAGGCTGTGGTTATGATTCACATGTAGTGAATAAGCATTTACTATACATAATTACAGCAACTGGATGACAGATGCTCACTTAAAGGCAGCTGCATTCGTGATTTCTTAGTCTTTAATGTGTTTTAAATTTGTAATGCTCTCTACTGGGTTCATGTCGGGTTTCCTCCAAATACCAGGCAGGATAAACAGAAAAGCTGTTCAGCAGAAAACAAGCACTAAACTTGCAGTTTTGTACTTTCACTAGACGTGACTAGAGGTGGGCGATATGACAAAAATATCATATCACGATTCTCAAAGACATTTCTACAATGCACACTCTATATCATGGTCTA
This sequence comes from Pangasianodon hypophthalmus, assembly GCF_027358585.1. Taxonomy (NCBI): domain Eukaryota; kingdom Metazoa; phylum Chordata; class Actinopteri; order Siluriformes; family Pangasiidae; genus Pangasianodon; species Pangasianodon hypophthalmus. Next base: position 31,855,595 of record NC_069712.1, read on the forward strand.
TAGGTTTGCCAACATGTTGCCAGCAAAGCATTTTAAAGAAATCAGTAACATCAAATCAGCTGCTTCCAGGCAGTTTGTGATTTGAATATTATGACTGTTACTGATAGTCTGCATGAATCTACAGTCTGGGCTAGAAAGAAGTCAGCCCCAGCATTGCTTTCTGCTTCTTCATACTATTCTGTGTATTTTAAAGAATCATTGGTGATGCTGTTGCACTCAGTTGTACTCAGTTTATATATATATTGCTTTGCATCAGTGACTTCTGATAGTTATTGTCACTATATATGATAATACGTGTGGGGCAGCCTGGGAAAACCCTCCACATGGTGAAATTTTGACATATTCTATTACATATAATTCTGAAATGGAGACATTTGCATTTAAAGACTCATGGACAATTTTGATTACAAACTGAAGTAATTAAGCATATGTCTGTTCTGCTGTCCAACAACTTGATCAAATCATGACATTCACTGTAAGAGGAAATTACACATAGGTTTTAGACATCTATAGGCAGATGTTTTTAACTATATATCATGAACTGGCTCCTTAAACTGAAGTCTCTACTGAAAAGGAAGATTGTTTGCTTGGATCAGGCACCTCTTCCTTTTTCTTTTAATAAAAATAAAGGTATAATAATAAAATCACTAGTAATCAGAGCATGCTTGTGCTATCGCTCACATGTTCTCACGGAGAAAGGGAGATGCAGTGGTAGTCATGATTTTGGAATCAGTTTTGGAATTGGATTGGGATTGGTTTTGTCACACAAACTAGGCAAAGGACTAGCCTTCATTCTTTTCTAGGCTTCAGTTATCTATTCTAGTGATTTCTTGATCATTATATGGCTAGGTATGCCAACTTAGCCTATGCTAATAGTTACAAACCAGAGCAGAGGCGTTTAAACAAAAAAAATCATTACAAAATAAATCTTGGGCACTATTTAAGATTACATGTTATTACACAGATTAATATGCAAGTCCTTCAGTCGTGTGTGTTTGTGTGTGTTTTAAAGCAAATGTAGTAAGCAACAATCATCAAGGTTAGCACCAGTGAGACAGTAGTGTGAATTACAGGCTCACTCCAGAGCGCTCAGTCTGTCATCGCTGTATAAGATGTTTGTGATAATATTATAGGTAGAAGACTGGATACAGCAAGAGGTTTTATTTTTGTGCCATTCTAGCACCTTCAAGGTCGACTGAGCTTGCAGCTAAATATTATAGCTTCTCAGCATGGACCTTTTCAAATCCTGATTTAAATCTGTCTCCTTTTTTTTTTCCTATTTTCTAGCCGAAAGCACAGAGCTAAGCTAGAGGCAGTCAGTGTCTGCTACTGCTGCTGGGCAAACATAACAGGAATAAAGTGCGGCTGTCAATCACGGCTTATGGAGCAGAACAGGGAGAGGAACAGCCGCGCGATTTCAATAAAGCATCTAATATAATGACATGACTGACTGAGCATCCTGATGATAAAAACCTTAAAGGAGTGTCGTCGCTGTTCAATGATGAATTTAATGCATGGGGAGAAAAACACAGAGTGCCATTATTTTTGAAGCTTGACTTTATGTCTGTATATATTTGTGTTTTTGGATGTTAAATGTGCTCCTGTGTTACCTTGATGCTTCATAATGCAAATGGTGCTTATGCTGCCCCCTGTAGGAGACGCAGGGAAAAGCTCCAGGCGCATCTGAAAGAGAGCCGAGGCCTGAAACACTACAGCGTCAGCCAACCGTGCAAAGCTCACCCCGGCCTCCAGCTGCACAATGTAAGTGTTATGATCTGTTTTATCCATTTTTTTCCCACATCAACCACAATGACATGAGAGAGAAAGAGGCAGAGCAGTTAAACCCAGAAAATCAATTCCTCTCAAAAATATACACTCAGTGTATAATAAAAGGCTTTTGATCAATATCAAGACATGTGTCATATGGGCATCTCTGTTACTGAGCTTAAATGAAAAATTAAGAGTGTTACTTGATCAGGGATGCAGGTATTGTTTCAATATCATGCTCATTTATTAATAGTCATAAAAAAATGCTCTGATACTAATGTCTGATACTATGTGACGTAAGTCTTGGGTATGTTGTTGCGCTAATGAACACGCAACGCAACACAACAGCAATCTGGACTTATTTCATGATTAATGATGGCAAAGCAGACTGCAACCTGTGCTGCAAAAATATTAAGAGGGACTACAGCATCTTCCGACAACCTCTAAAAAACTTCTTTACTGCATCGAAATGTGAGTATGCAAATATATTTGTGAGCATGTAGCAGTGAAGCAAGTGCAGAAAGTGTCGCATGTGAGAGCGAGCACTTCACTTCTGCGAGCACTGAGACACATGCACTACCTTTTCCTTCGCTCGCCAGCATCCGTAGTGTGCTTGCCAGTCATGTTCGCTGATACTGCTCTGCTCACACTCTGTTAAAGATCATGTTTAAATACAATATCTTCAACATAAAACTCAGCATGAGGAGTTCAGTGCTAGCACATGGCATCAAAAAACATGGCCAAATGTAGATTGACGCTGTGACATTAGCATTTTTAAAAAAAAAAAACAATTTTCCTGTCCACATGAAAACAGTGATTTTTTTTTTTTACATTTCTTCACTTTTGAGAAGCTTCATTCTTTAAAAAAAATTAGTGTAAAAACTGTGTTTTCAAAAATACCCTTATATCTGTGGACAGAAATTCTTTTTTAAAACAGGGGTGTAAAAATGTTTTCAGATATCCATGTACACTACATGGACAGAAGTATGTGGACCCCTGTCCATCACACCTATATGTGGTTCTTCCCCAAACTGTTGCCACAAAGTTGGAAGCACACAACTGTATAGAATGCCTTTGTGTGCTGTAGAATTACTGGAACTAAGAGGCCAAACCTGTTCCAGCATGACAATGCCCCTGTGCACAAAGCGAGCTCTGTGAAGACATGGTGTGTGAAGGTTGGAGTGGAAGAACTCGAGTGTCCTGCACAGAGCCCTGACCTCAAGCACCCCAGACCTCCTCGCCAACATCAGTGCCTGACTTCACTAATGCTCTTGTAGCTGAATGAACACAAATCCACACAGCCACACTCCAAACTCTAGTGGGAAGCCTTCCCAGAAGAGTGGAGCTTATTATAACAGTAAAGAGGGGACTACATCTGGAATGGGATGTTCAACAAGCACACAGGTGTGATATAGTGTACACGTAGGGGACGGTGGGGGAGGGGATGTTTATTTATTTATTTGAAAATGGAGGTGTAAAAACTGTGTTTTCAGAAATATTCATATACGTGTGGGCGTGATTTTTTTTTTTTAATACAGGTGCTAAACCTGCATTTTTAGAAATATCCATATACATTCACGTTTTTCCCCCTACAGCTCAAGCAGGTGTATAGATGCTAGCATAATATTTTCCATCTTGACATCTCAGATTGTGTTTGTGACACCATCTGTGTCAAATCCCATCACGAGATTGTTTCCAACTGCCGCATCCTCGTCATCGCTATGCCCCCGAGAGCAGCTCTGGGACAGCAGGAGTTTCCGACAGAGTGCTTTGTTCCCATTTATCGCCTTCCCGTTGGCTTCCGCAGACATACCCATCCTATACAAGCTTACTAGCTTATACCAAACACGCCTGTAATTTGAATGTCAGTCAAGTCCGATGACTCAGGGAAGGGTTTAGCGAACAGACGAACTGTCAGGAGACTCATCAATGCAGTCAAGACCAATCAGCACTGGAGGACTGGCTTTGAAAATAAAATAACAAGTGCACTCATGAAAAATCCTTCATTTTCATTATTATGCTTTTCTTTTTCTCGGTATATTAGCAAACTGTGTATCAGTAATCATGAGAGAGAAGCAGAGGTGTCAAAGGCATGAAGTGTGTGTTGCAGAAAATTGCGAGAATCGATTTCTCTCTCAGTATATAAGTAAAGCTTGATCAATAACAAGAGAAATATGTGTTTAATATGTGTGTCTCTGTTCATGACCTCAACTGTGAAAAGGATGTGTGATGTTTAATGACTTTAAATGCTTCTTGTGTTGTTGTGTACCGATCAATAACCAAACAGATTTGGATAAGCAGTGGACAAAAGCTCAAATCTTCAAATCAGTTATTTAAAAAAAAAAAAAAAACAATGCAGGTTTCTTAAATTCTCTTCTCTTTCTCAATTCATTCAGCTAAACCCCACTCTGAATATGAGTAACTTTCCAGCGTAATTATATTGCCATAACGTTTTGACTCTGAATGCGGCCTGTAAGCTTTCAACAGCTGTGACAAGATCCATTTCCTATCAACGATCTGTTTTGTTGAAACAGAAAAAATAGAAATAAAACGCAGACTCCTTCAGAGCAAGTTCTTTCTTTTCCCGGTGCTCCACACATTTCAGAGTGTATTACCGTAATCTTATCTGTGCGCTACATATTTCAGCCACGTGCCCGCTACGAGGCAAGCAAGACGAGCCCGCGATGGGCCACGTTATGAAATTACGCTGACGCTAACGCCTTGCCGTAGCCCTCATTCACGCATCAGCACTCCCCTAGTACACTTGATCTCTTCCTTTCACTCCACTCTCCTCTCATCTTTGTTGCCTGGTGGAGATTAAGTGCCACAGTGACAGTTAGATTATTTTCCCCTTTCTGCAGTGTATAGATATGGGATTTTTTTTTTTCCAAAGTGTGATATTTGAACAGGATTTAGTAGTGTGTGCTGTTCTGCTGCAGTGCTAGTCAGTCATTTTTTTTTACAACAACACATACAAAAGTGGCAATATAGGAGTTAAAATTATTAGACTATTTCGCTTATAAGTTGCTGATTCACCACTGAATCCACCATGAAGTTTTTTATTTTTTTGGTAATTTTACTCATTATTGAGCAGTGATGAAAAGTCGTGATGTTAGACAGGAACTCTAAAATCTAATATGTATCAATTGACAGTGAAACTATTCATTCTTAATGCATTATATCACAAGGTCTCATGTAGTTGCTTTCAAGAATGTATGAAGCTGGCATCTATCTAAATATACTGTAAAATATTAGGGGGTTTTTGTTTGTTTGTATTTTTTAAGTAATGATCTTTTGAGCCTGTTGGAAATAACACTTTTTAATCTTTCCTTTCTCTAGTATTGCAAAACCACAAGATCTCCGCTACACAGAGACACCGTCCATGAATCCGGTTTTTCCCAGAGTTCTGCGATGACTTCTTCCTATACGAGGGGTTTGACAGCAACCCGACATCACAGGTAAACAGGACATTCATCTCCCGCTTCCCATTAGCACTGTTTGATGTGATGTGATATGCAACCTTTTAAAGCAAACATTGCTGAAACTGTCAGTTTTTGTGAACAACAATTAAAAAAAGAACAATAATTATTTAAAAGTGTATGTTGAGGCCATTTAAGAATTTTCAGTTGATGGCATTCCTATGCTTGATAGAACAATGTAAACTGGCTAAATGGCTAGTTTAGCTAGCTAGCTAGCTAGTGTGCTAGTTCCTATGTAGCATATTAGCTAAGGGCTTATCGAAAATATAGAGCGTCATTAAATTTCATTCCAGTTTTTAGCCATTAGCTAGCTAATAGAAGTTTCCTAATTTCTTACTAGCATGCTAGCAAAGTGCTTAAAAACAATTTCTTTAAAAAAACAAAAAAGAGTTAGATTTTACTCCATTGTTTGGAAGAATGGCAGTCTTAAGGCTCATTAGCGAAGAAAAAATATACTGTACATTGATTAGCAGACTTCCTGACAGAGTGTGTTGGCTAAGTGGCTAACATATTTTTACTGATTGGTGCTGTTTGTTGGTCATTATCCTATTTCTGAGACTGGCTTCACTGCCAAAAATGATATCCATTAGCTTAATTGCTAAATAATCATTGCTTGCCAGCATCTATCATGCTAGGTAAATACCTAAAATAATTTCTTAAGAAAAACAAAAGGCTGAATTAGTGTCAAAGTGAAGCCATTAGTTAACGTGATAAACACAATCACTGCTTTGTAGCAGCAAACTAGCATGGTAGCCTAAAGTGGCTAAACTCATTTAATAAAGAGAATATTCACATTTAATTTCAGATTTTGTCAGAATGGAAGTCAGAAGACTGGGTTAGGACCAAAAAATATAATATATATAAAAGGTGTTGGTGACCTTTTTTTTTTTTTTTTTTTTTTAACTCCTTTTTACTGATTGATTGAATGAATGAATGAATGAATGAATGATTGCAGCCTTAAAATTGACTTGAAATCAAAAGCCTGAAAGTCTGTAGATTGAGCTGACAGATTTCATCAAAAAAGACTACATTTTTAAAATTATTTTTAATGGAAGCCTTAAGACTGACTTAATAATAATAATAATAATAATAATAATAATAATAATAATAATCATCATCATCATCATCTTCAGTAGTTAACTTGCTAAATACAGTAACAAACTAGCATGGTAGCCAAGTGCCTAAAATCATTTCATAAAAAATTAAAAAGGATCATTAAATTTAATTCCAGATTTGTCAGAATAGAGTGAGTACCAAAAAAAGATTATCTTAATGATCTAGAAATATGGGATGATTTTCATTTCTTTAAAATGATTAATTAACAAAGACCTGATCTATTCTTGGTCGGACGGAATTTCAAAATGGTCAAGCTAATATTGTCGAGCAGAGACAAGCAGGCATTTAACATATGTAAATACATATGTAAATGCTCAAAAATTAGCATCATGGCCATGACAGGCTGCCAGCGGCGAGCATTAAGTGGACATTACTGGTACTTCCAGCTGAAATATCACTTTAACCTCAGTGAAAATGGCTCGGCTTGTTTTTCACTGGCATGCCTATGGCCTTGTAGACACCTCATGATGATAATGACTATTGTAATGACAGGCCATGAAGACAGGCGCGACGCAAACTCGCCATAATGTGTTGAAATTACACCCAGAGAAATGATATTAACTCCATGGCAGTGTAGCTGGTTGTAATTGCAGTTTTATTGAACACTAAAAAGAGTGATAGTAATTGTAACCGGTGATAAACATGTTAAATATGAGCTTCTGTTTCGATGCACAGCCGAGGAGCGGGAGATCAAGACAAATCGAAATAAATCGGACTCTGACCGCATGCCACCTCATTTAGCGGACTGCTACTGAATTAAAATCGTACATTTGATTACGCTCTTCCACACAAAGCTCCCGCTGCTATGTTTATGGAGTTAGATTGACCTCGTTCTCTTTCTAGCTGTGCCTCGGCCAGCTTCGTTTAATAGTTTGCTTCAATGAAATTGAATGATTCTATGAAGGTTCTATCAATTTACAGCACTTTTTTTTTGTTTCTTTTTTCCGCAATTTAGATTTCATGCCTCAGGGCCACAAATCTGATAAAAGGCATGATTACAAGTCTTCTCTTCTTTGGCAAGTCAAATCCAAGAACCTGATGCATGTGTACATGTATTTCAGTAATGTTTTTATGTTGGTCTTGAAGAATGCATTACCTTATCAAATTTACCGCTCTTAAAAAAATGATTAAATGATCATTATTTTGTGATGATGCTGCTTTAATCATAAAGACTGTCTTCTGCTCATCCCAGGACCTGTGTTCACAATCTGCTCATACTGAACATCCTTGTAACACACTTAGCCCTGTTTGTCTTTACTCTTCTACACCTGTGTAGTGTAATGATTTATAATCCCACTATCCGAAGTCACCCAGAAGACGACGGGTTTCCTTTTGAACTGGTTCCTCTTAAGGTTTCTTCCTCATGCTGCCTTAGGGAGTTTTTCCTCTCCGCTGTCGCCTCTGGCTTGTTCGTTAGGGATCTAAATATGAAATCTACATCCGGATTTCCATAAAGCTGCTGTTTAACAATGACTATACAAAAAGAATTGAAATTGAAATCCATGTAGTAATCAATAATAATCCAAATACATGGGCTAATGTTTCCACGTTAGAAAGAAGCCATGAAATTTTACAAATGTGTAAATTCCCTAAGGAAAATTGAGACAAAAATGCTATATATTTATAGTAATTGCACTTTGAGAAAAAAACTGAGTATCTTGAATGAAATTTCCGTTTGATTAAACGGTTCCGTTTGAGAAGCAGAAATGTTTTTTTTTTTTTTTTTTTTTTTTTGAAAAACAAAAATGATCTTAGATTGTTACTATAGTGTTCCAGCTGTTTATGAAGGTATTGCTAGGTGGCTCCTCTGGAACTTAGATAGTTGCTATAGTGTTCCAGCTGTTTATGAAGGTGTTGCTGGGTTGTTATCCTGGAATCTTAGATGGCTGCTCTAGAGTTCCAGCTGTTTGTGAGGGTGTTGCTAGGTAGTTACTCTGGAGTCTTAGATGGTTGCTATAGTGTTCCAGCTGTTTATGAAGGTGTTGCTGGGTTGTTATTCTGGAGTCTTAGATCGTTGCTATAGTGTTCCAGCTGTTTATGAAGGTGTTGCTAGGTGGTTACTCTGGAGTCTTAGATGGTTGCTATAGTGTTCCAGCTGTTTGTGAGGGTGTTGCTAGGTAGTTACCCTGGAATCTTAGATGGCTGCTCTAGAGTTCCAGCTGTTTGTGAGGGTGTTGCTAGGTAGTTACTCTGGAGTCTTAGATGGTTGCTATAGTGTTCCAGCTGTTTATGAGACTGTTGCTAGGTGGTTTCTAGGGTCTGATAAAAGAAATCATTGATATTTAAACCTTTGACTGCTTTTACAAACTATCATGTAGGTCTGGAGATTGAGAGGGTCATGGCCAAACTTGTCACTTTGGCTTTTCACTTTCAGTTTTGTTTTGGGATTTTTTTTTTTTAACAGTTTGGTTTTTAGGTTGCAAAAAGGAAAAGTTATATTTTACATTCACACAGAAACCACAGAGGTTCAATAATTTAGCATAACATTGCATGTGCCCTGTGTTTATTGTTCTCTTAATGACTAACAGCTGAGGTTGTCAGTCAGTTATTACACTTCTCTATGCTTGGTTTATTATTGTCCTCTACTGCTTTCAGATAATAACCAAAAAAGCAACAGTTTGGTTTATTAATAAACAGCTTGAAATATAAAAGCTGAGGAGTTGAAATGTTTATTTGAATACTCTGGGTTTTATTTTATACCACAGCGCTGTTGAATTCTTGATTATGTGAAGGTAGGAGGTGTTGGTTTAAGTTTCTATAATCGCAGCTCAGACAATAGTGTAGCTGTTAATCAAAGTTATTGCAACAACTTGCACAGGCAAGTATGGCAGACACTCCACAGTCTTTTTAACATTTTTGGAATGAGTCTCCAGTGTGAGCACTCTTAAAGCCTTAAGTTTTGCCACACAGGAACATCTTCAGAACTGAAGAGTTTATGCTTTGTGGTTTCCCGGTCACATGACATGCTATGTTTTTAAATAATTAACTTCAAGGAAGAGGCTGGTGAGAGAACGATGTTCCACAACATTAAATGTAACTGTAAATGGATAAAAAATTACAGTGTGCTGTTTAATGAATAAAACAAATTGCTGTGGTATAAGAGGAATAATTCATGCTGTATCAACTTCAGGATAATAACAGTAACTATGCCACCCTATTGTTGATTATTTTCCATGGACAGCACATCTCGAAGTGTTTTATTTTCTTATTTTTCTCTATGGGATTACAAAGACATACTCACAAAAGTTTTTTAACTTGTTATTTTTATATTGAATCAGGGATAAATCAGAACACTTCTTGCACCAGGCTTTTATACAAATGGACTAACTATTAAGAAAATGCCTCTATTTGTAATACGGTCTGTTTTTGTAATGGAATTTTTATATAAAAGGGTTTTTTTTTCTTTTAGTCCTTTCTAAGTCAAGTGTGTCTACATACCATTAACAACTTCATAAAAACACCAAGAGGGAACGAGAGACAGGCTCACTGAGGGTAAAACACAGCCCAGATGTGTGTATAGAGCCGTAATGATGCATAATAATGTTGTGAAAAGCGATATGCAGCAGATGGTAGCTATACATACATCATTTATTAAAGATCTAACAGTTTGTGTGATTTGATAGAGAATATTTTTAAATAAAACGCAAATGTCTTTTAAAAGTATGGAGTGAGTTTCTACGTACATGGCCTGTGTCCTGTTCACAGGAGCAGCTCAGTCTCATGCAACGCCGATCAAAAGAACCGGTCGACCCTTCGCCTATCAACACGCAGGACTCCACCCATAAGCGGAGGACGACTCAATCCTATTGCAGGCTCGAAGGATTGTGGACCCGCCTACCAGCACCTGCGGGAAGCGGAAGGATCTGACAGGGATGTAGAGCCGGCAAGAGTGTGAGTGTGAGCCGTTTCATGAAGAATAAGCTGGACTGTCATGGAAACATGGCAAGTCATTAAATTACTCTGTGATATGTTGAAGAGGGTGTGGTTAAGATGGAGGTCAGACTGGGGCAGGGTTATGGTGGAGGTGGGGAGCAGTTGACTGGAGGTAGAATTGAATCTGAATATGGAGTTGACATTTTTGTGATGGAGGAAACTGAGGTCAGGCTGAAGGTGGAGCTTAGAATAAAGGTGGAGTTTCTGAGGGAGGTGAAATTTCTGATGGAGATGAAATTTAGTATATAGGTGGGTTTTAGGATGAAAGTTGCATTCAGACTGGAGGTGGAGGTGGGTAGAATATAGTCGGAGTTTATTCTGGAGATGAAGGTTCTGCCCAGGGTGGAGTTTGTGGTGGAGGAGAGGCTTACTATATAGGGTTAGGCTGAAAGTTAAGTTTATGCTGTAGTTGAAGGATCTACCCAAGGTGGAGTTTAGGCTGAAGGTGGAGGTTCTGCTAGATGTGGAGTTTAAAGTATAGCTGAATTTTGACAATGATATGAAGTTTAGTATATAGGTGGACTTTAGGCTGAAAGTTAAATTTATTCTGGAGTTGGAGTTGAAATATAGGTGTTATGCTGGAGGTGGAGGTTCTGCTGGAGCTGGAGTTTATGTTGGCACTGGAATTTAGATTACAGGTGGAGTTTGTGACCAAGGTGAGGTTTGGAATGGAACTGAAGTTTAGTATATTGGTGGACTTTAGGCTGAAAGTTAAATGTAGGTGCAGGAATATAGGTGCAGGTGGAGAGTATCTTGGTAGCGGACTTTAAATTATAGGTGAAGTTTGTCATGGAGATGATGTTTAGATGGTGGTTAGTATAAAGGTTAAAATGTAGGTGGAATAGAATATGGGTGGAATTTGTGATGGAGGTGGAGGTTCTGCTGGAAGGGTGTATGATAAATAGAACTGGACTGAACCAGAATGGTCAAATCTCACACAAGACTTCTTGTAACTTGATTGAAAGAGAGCGATTTCATTAGAATTTGTATGGATTAAGTTGCAAATAAAACATTTCTAACTTTTCATACCAGGTATCCCGTGGTTTAGAAAACCAGCAGGCAGGTTGTTCTTTATGTTGTTTTGTTCTACGATATAATGAACTGGTAGTACATGAATCAGCATGAGTACTTCCGTGCCAAAGGGTCTGTTTTTATTAGAGCTCTAAAGCAGTACTGGATAAATGTGTTTGGGTGTTTACGAGTCTGCATGTGTCTCTGCACCACTATATACAGCAAACGTACATTAGATTTTCATTGTAGCTGAAATAAAAACAGTTCTCAGTAGGTTACTCTTGGTAGTACGGACTCTACTGTAGATCAGCACAACTGTCTGACCACCGGATCACACACCGATCGTCACAGCAGTTTCTAAGTGCTGACCTATTTCTAGTTCTGGTCTCGGCAATATCATCAAACCTGCACGAGAATAACACTGGCCCGAGAAAAAGCCTGTTTCCATGGAGACAAGCTGGGATGGAGAAGAAAGAAGAGAAAGAGAGAGGGAGAGATTCAGACTCTTTTGCATATGGCCAATAAAAGAGAGAGAAAAATATAGCCAGTCATGTTCCTCATCTGTCAGAAAAGCTTGCTGTAATTGACATGAAAAGATTGAATCTGTAAAGGAATTGGGTTCTGTATTATTATTATTATTATGAGTACGCTATCAAGAACTCTTTGTATTAATTTAAAAAAAAAATTATTTGCCGAACTCATTTAATCACAACGTCTTGACTTGATTGATATGCAAATGCAATATGAAGTTAATATTACATTTTCATAAGCAGTTCAATTATGAATTAACTTTTGAAATACTTTTTAAATTATTACGTTATTGCACTTCCAGTCTCTAATATCCAACATACCTGCATAACTTTATACCTGCATTTTAACAAATGTTCTACTATTGTTCAATTATAAAAAATACTTACTTTGTGCATTATAAATAATTTGCAATTCCTAGGACCTTAAAAGAGATAATGAATTCTAAAACAAATTATGAATATTTAGATATAAACGTTATCACACATAACGAATCATTGGTATTTTATATTGTTGTTTTTTCGTTTGCTTGCTATTAACTAGAAGAAAATCCTAAATTAATCTAATCTAAAGTAAATGTTGCATTTTAATGTGATAAATATTTAATAATTTTGGAATTATTAACTGGGAAAATTATTTAACTAAATTTTATTTGTAATGCGCATTTAAAACATTTGTTGACATTTGCTGTACAAAGTGTTATATTTAAACAAAAAAGAATATTTATATATAAAAGTGTATATATATTATAATCATATTTTAATCTTTTTTTTTTTAATTTATACTAAATACCAAATCCCAGCTAATATTAGAGAATGTCATTACAAAGCATAACACATATCTTCTTTTCATTTACTCCATTATTCAGGAGCTACAATGAAACTAATAAGTAAGATTGTAGTTACAGTATTGGAATGTAACTCCTGAGAGTTATGAGCTCGAGTCCATCTCTATTTCAAACACTTCCTCGTTCTTCCCTCAGCAGGTGAGAGAGAGAGGATATCTGGAGTGACATGCTGAGCAGGAGATTACAGGAAGTGAATCATTAAAATGAGATGAAACTCCACTATACTTCACCCAGGATGACTTTAATCCCTTATCTTATCTAAAAAGCAGCTCATTTAATCACAACCTATGCGATTCTACTCATCCTGTAAGAGTCCTTAAGGCTTTATTGACATAAAGGAGACATATTAGGAATAGACTGCAAAATATACATTCATAGTTCGGTGAAGTTTGGATGGATTAGTATTTTCCAAAAAATGGGTATCATTTGGTTTTCTCATTTTCTCTGGAAATTATCATATTTATATCTACTTTTTTCCCCTACCTATCTATCATAAAACATCAAGGTTGCTGATAACTCTACTAATAAAGCTCAACAGAAATGCAGGCTTGGGTTTTATGACAGAACTCATCAAAACAGTCTGGAAAAGTCGTCTGGAAATAAAATATCTACATTCAAAAAATAAATGGACCATGAAAAGGAGTAAAAAAATATGTAAGGCAGAACTCTGCAAATGGAATAATGTTGTAACCATAATGATGAGAATATTATAGAGAAACGGACATGTAAACATATCAGTAATTTATGAATAAACCATTATTGGTAGGGAACATTTGGGGTTTAATAGAGCTCGCTCTCCATAAATCATTAATTAACATGCCACGAATGTGTTCCAACATGTCCATTTCCTTTTCCCACTATCTTTTCTCACAGGGTTTGAGAGCCCTTGAATGGAGGTTTACATCTTATTAAGTTATCCAAAGGGAGAGTGACAAGGTTATATATTGACATGATACATGTTTTTGTTGGGGATTATGATTTCTTACCGGGAGATAAGAAGCAAAGAACACAATGCAGACGACTATTGATTCGAGGCGTTAGCGTTACATGGGGTCTGTTTGCCTCAAACCTCTTATACTTCCAGCAACCATGAAAATGTTGCGCATACGAAATCCCTGCAGATCAATTTGTGAGTACATCTCAAGGAGAGACAACAAGCTCCGAGTCATGTTTTGTCATTCAGCTCTGAAAGAATGCAAATGAAGGGCGTCTTATGGGTACTGAACAAATGTCATAATTAAGCACTAGATGCCAAGTGGTCTCTCATGCGTTTGTTCATTCCGGAAAAGCCTCATCACTCAGTTTGTCACATTCGAGAGGGTGTTTACCTTTGTTGATGCAACATTGAAGGTAGCAATTTAGTCTCTCGGATTGCAATTCTTTCATTTACACGCATGAATGACTCACGCTTTTCAAAAGAACATGACTGTTTTGTGATTGATGGATGTGCATCTTTCTGTCTTCCCACACTGCAATCTATTATGAACACCCCTGTTCTGTTCTGTTCTTTTGAATATCTTTGTCTCTTTCTGCAGGAATATGATGAAGCCTGATGGCACCCTGCACCGGGATACTTTCCAAGGTATGCAAGCCTCTCAATCCTCTCAACTCTGGGCAGCCCCCAGGAACCCTTGCTCCAGCTCGCCAGGAAAGAGATCCCTCGCTCCATATCGGATCCCAATCATCCCCTCTGTCCACTCGCATCAAGACGAGACCTCGTGTATGCAGACGACTTCTGCAGAAGGAATGAACCAGAGTTTACCACGTCAAGGGTGTACAGGGAGTAGAGTGGACAACCCGTTAGCCAATCCCCTCTGTGACAGGGTGGGCGAAAAGTGGAAGGAAGGTACCAGTGTACCAGAGGAAGTTCGGGAAAAGCTCAAAGCCAACACCAACGTGAAGCAGGATGACGCCGTGTTCTCCAATCCTCATGCGGCAAAAGAAACGGTTTGTATTCTTCTCGCCAACGGAACTGGACATGGAGGCACGGCTCCTAGTGGCCCAACAGAAACTCAGTTATTGAATCGCAGAGACATGCACAAGGACTCTACCCAACCTAGACAATGAGAAGTTCTTCATCACACCTTGTGTCTTGAGAACAAGGCTGCAGAGTGTTCTGCCAAAATCAGTGAATGGAAGCCCATGGAATAATGAAAATCAATTGAACACTCTGATGGCTTGAGATAGTAATTGTTTTTTTTTTTTTTGGGGGGGGTTTGGTTTTTTTTTTGAAAGAGTGACAGTCTATAAACTCAAAAAAAAAAAAAAAACAAAAGATAAATTATTTATATGCATTTATTAAAATGAGAAACTTCTACTTAGAAAAAAAGAAACCAAATAGTCTGTCATCTCTATGGTGTTTTTAATTGTATAAAATATATATAGATATCTATATATAAATGGCTATAAATATATCTGAATGAAAATGGTGGTGACCAAGTGCACAAAAAAAGACAAGGAAAATGGGAATGATACAATCCTTTTTTTTTTTTTTTTTTTTCCATTTTGTACCACCACCACATCGTGCAGTCTTGGTCCATTTTGTTTCATGCATTCTCCTAAACGTTTTAAGAATTAAGTGTATTCGCGAGGGCTGCAGCTGAAACGACTGAGTTTAGCGTTCCCAAGCTTCCTTGCCAAGGAACATCTCATTCTGCCTTGGAACTTGTGCACCACTTTTCAAACACGGACACGATTTACAAAGGAAATGAATTGAAATACCGTAACAACGGGACTTGAGGCAGTGGGAATCTAACCGCTGAACACTGCCTCAAGACGTCACTCGGTTTATGGAAGTGTATCCTGTCCAAGTTATTTTTTTGTACTTTGGTGTTTCTCTCCTTTTTTTTTTTTTTTGTTCTGCTCACTTGTCAGATGGGGTTTTGGTATAGATAGGAACAGTTTGAGTCCTTTTACACACTTCACCTCATCCATCTGGAGCGCAGACTCTGGGCAGAGAAATGAAGTTCCAACCCCTGAACGAGGAGCTTCTGTGTTTTTATTTTTTCCGTTCGTTTCTGGTGAATTATCTGCTGCTTTCTTGGGGGAGGGTAAAACGGGCGGGAGTGGTGGCAAAAAAAATAATACTACTGAAGATGTCTGTGTGGTACTTTCGGATTGGGATGAATGCTTTCTGTTTGAATTTACAACCAAATGTGGGGAAAAAAATAACAATGAATCTTTTGGTGAAAATATTTCTCTGTCTTTTTTCTTGACTAGGGTTCCTTCTAAATGCATGTTCACACCATGGTGTACACCTACTGGGTTTTGGTTGTTTCACACTCGCACTTGTCTGCACGTTACACAGTGGTGGGCCGTGTGGAGAAAAAGAAAAGCGAGGAGACGGTGCCAGAATTCACTGAGATCTTAACACTGCACAGCGGTGCTATAATTAAATGCTTTCAGACACTTACGAACAGGAAAGTAAATTAAAAGGTGACGGGATGGTAAAAACTCTGCTATGATACCTGGAGGGGTTGAAAAACAGGTAAGAGGAGATATTTATCTGTGAGCAGTGTCTTCTTCTTCGTCTGTTTTCAGCTTGGATTGCAGCAGCTGGCCCGGATTCAGCAAGAGTCAACAGTGCCGATAGACGGCCTGAGTTAGCTTTTATTCATGCTTTTATTCCTTTTTAAAGTGATTCAGTTTGTAGTTGGTTTTCTTTTCTTTTCTTTTCTTTAAGTGTTCTTCTCAAAATGGATAATACATATGTGACTCCTTACTGAGAAGTGACTTTCTAGTACTCCAGGGGACCTCAGAAAGAAGGAATGCAGAAAGAAAAAGAAGGAAAGAAAGAATGGAGGGAAACTGAAATTGAGGAAGGGAGGGAGGAAGGAAGGAATGATGGGAGGAGGGAAGAAAGGAAAGATGAAAAAGGAGATATAAAGGAGGAAAAAAGAAGGGGAGAAAATAAGGAAGGAAAAACATAATGAAGGAGGAAAACGAAGGAAAGAATGAAGAAAGGAATTAAGGGAAAAAAAGGTTGAAAGAAAGGAAGAGAAGAGGGTAGGAACTTAGGGCAGTACATAAGGAAGGAAAGATATTAGGAAAAAGGAAGTTTAAAAAAAGGACGGGAAGAAAAAGGAGAATTTTTTTTTTTTTTTAATTAAGGGAAAAAGGAAGGAAGGAAGGAAAGAAAAAAAGGAACAAATGAACAAAGGAAGGAAATGGATAAAGGAAGCAAGCCAAGGAAGGAGAAAGAAAGGATAGAAGAAAACAAATAAGTTAAAAGATGACACTTGGTTATACTGTATATCATAATTTTCCAAAATCCAGTTTTCCAGGAATATGGAAAAAAGCTAATTGTCAGAGGGAATATTATCCAAAATAAAACCAAAAGGGAATTCAGACGTGCTCATTCAGGTTTCCTCTGGGTTCTCCAGTTTCCTCCCACACCCCAAACACATATCAGTAGGTGGATTGGCTTTGCTAAATTGCTTCTAGGTATGTGTGTGTGTGTGTGTGTGTGTGTGTGTGTGTGTGTGGTGCCCAGGGTTGTTTCTTCCCTTCTGCTCAGTGTTCCTTGGATTAGCTCCAGCTCCACCGCCAGCCTGGCCAGGATAAAACGCTTACTGAAGATGAATGAAAGAATAAAAGGTAAAGAAATGGTACGATGCGATGGAGCATCAAGGTAGAAAATGGCTTGCTGATACGCAGGGGTGTTGAAAGTAGTGGATTTTGCACGGACAAGTGGATTTTGCACAGTTGTCACTTTTGCCTGAAGATGTTTTGTCTAACGGTTAGGATATGAATACACTCGGAGTGTCATGATAACATGGGTTTCTAGGGGAAGATAAAATACGTCTCAGATTTGTCTAATTTGTCTAGAATTTTTTACATTCCTTTGTAAAATGGCTGATAGCAATGATACATGTAAAATAATAATAATGATAATAATAATAATAATAATAATAATAATAATAATAATAAATAAATAAACAAACAAGCTATAAATGTTACATGTAAAAAAATAAATGAGCCATCCCTTGAAGAAGGGATCATGTGATCATGTTATTTTTTTCTCACATGTGATTATGTGAATAATATGTGATCACATGTGAAGGTTCATTTCACCATAAATAATGATTTACAGTATTTTCTAAAAAAAAAATAAAATAAAAAAATGAACCACATGGCTTACATGTGAAAATATATTCATCATGTGAAAAATAAAGACGCACGGGGAAAAGATGTGTGAAAAATGATTCACGTGTGAATCATGTGTTTAGTCACGTGATGAATTTCAGTGACTTTTCTGTGAAGGATTTTTTTCTTTTTATCAGAAAAACACACTGACTCAATGAAGTCAATGAACTCTGGACAATGAGTACATTTCATTTCCATTCAAGAAGCACTGCTTGTCCTTCTCCTTCGTTCCAGTCTTTCGGTTTTTAGAGTAAGAGAGGTGAAAGCTAAATCCTGAGCTGAGGAATCATTTGCTCCTGGGAAAAAAAACACACACAAAAAAAAAGTAAGCCTGCTCCCAACTTTGGGTTTATCCTTGTCCCTTAAACAGCTTCTTCAGCTCATGCTGTGTCTCATTCCTCCATTAGAGGGCACTCTTTCATCATTTACTGAAGCCTCAGTGAAGCTGTGCGTTCATGCTTTTTTATCTTTGATGTTTATGTGCATGTATTTAGATATATGTTTAGTTAAGAAAAAAAAAAGGAGTCCTGTCATTTTGAATCAACAGCTTGATTTCAAGATGAATCATTTTCGCTCATAATATCCATTCTCCAGTGGTAAGCTTTTGAAGGGTCATTGACTTGTGGGCTTTTATTTAAAAAGTGGATGGTTTGATCACAGCTTGAAAGTATAAATCAGGGCGTTATGTTGCTTTCAAACCACATATTTAAAAAAAAAAAAAAAAACTCTCGTTCAAATTCTTTTCTTGCCGAAAGCTTGTGACCCAGAGTGAAAGAGCATTAAAGACATTTTACTCTCATTAATGTAAATCTGTATATGATGGATGATGGATTGAGGGAATATTACTGAGATTTACACCACTGTTCTGATTCTCCATTCTGATTAGTCAGAAAGAGTTGATTCATTTCCTATAACAGCAGCTCCTCCACTCATCCCGGCTGTCATTCAACATTCAAATCACAGCTTTACATCAATGCACTCATTCTAATATGTTAAAAACAACTTTTAAAAGATGCGTATCATTACTGATATGGTGAAGTTTTCTGTAAGGAGATGTTTATTTAACATTTATGGAAGGAGTCTCCAGTGTCAGCGTTTTGTAAGCGTCACATGTAAAGCTGTGAAGTTTCCCCAACACAGAGAATCATCTTTAGTTTATGAGTTTTACAAGTTTAATCTATGCATTGTTTTTTTTTTTTTTTATTGACTTCAAAAGAGAAAAAAAGAGTTTATACCTGCTATTACGTAAGTGATAACGTATTTTACAGATGTTCCTCAACAGTAAACATAAGTATAAAGGGATAAAGCGAAAACGCACCATGTGATTAAAGATTAAATGTGTTCAAATGAAGAACGAAAAACATCCTCTTACAACATACTCTTGGTGTCGGTGTTGAACAGCAAATCAGCAGAGGTAAAGAGTTTTGAACGATAAAGTATCCACGATCCACCGTATCCACGATAAGCCGTTCTGTCGACTCAGCCTTCTGAAACGTTCATCAGGTTAATGATTCAGCCAGTAAAACTCATAAATGGTCCTAAAGCTTGTAGCTGTGTATATTTAACTACTGAAAGGGGTTATAAACACAGTCATGAAGTCGTCATGTGGGTTTGCCTAATAAAAGAATCTGCAATGCACAAAACATTACGCTGGATTAGAAGACCAGGTGATAGAGAAAAGCCATTTCTAATCAGAAGAACATCCTGCACTTCTCATAGGATGACATGTACAGTGTGAAAAATCTTTTACACAGTAACACTAGACATTCCCCAGAATTTCCAGTCTTTAAAGACGAGATGTAAACAGCAAATGATCATCTCCTTTACAGTAAAGTCACATAAACTCCACAGGATGTGAGTTTTAGACTTTTTTAGATTTTTTATATATATATATATTCATATATAGAGACTTTTTATATATTAGGCATGTGTTTTTATTTTCATATATGATTTCTTAAAATATTTGTTTTTAAACTGTGATTTTTTTTTTCCAGAATTGATTTATTTTCACATGGAGTGAACGTGTGTGTTTTTTTTTTTTTTTTTACACGTCGTTTTTTTCCACGTGATTTGTTTTTCCACATGGGATTTTACACCTGTCATATATTGTCATACACAGCATGTTTTTCTTTTCCCATGTGATGTTTTCACGTGTATTTTACCATGTGATGTTAACGTGATTCGTTTATTTTCACACGTAGTATACGTGGTTTTATTTTCACACGTGATTTTTACACTTGATTTGTTTCTTTTCATGTGATTTTAAAACATGACGTTTATTTTCTCGTGATTTTTTTTCACATGACTAATTTTGCGCATATAGTGTTTGTTTTTATTTTCTCGTGTAATGTTTTTATTCATATGATAAATTTTTCATTATTCATCAATTTTCATTTTCATTAAATTTTTGTTAATTTTTACATATGATTTTTACACGTGATTACTTTTTCCACAGGTAATGAATGTATTTTTTACATATAATTTTGCATGTGTTTTTGTTTCCTCATGTGATTTTTTTTCACATATTTTATTTTCACATGTGATTTCTCATTTTTTTCATGATTCATTTTTTTTTAAATTAGCCATCATTATGCAAATGTGAATTTGATTTAAAATGTTACAGTTGGTTGTAGGGTTAAGTACTTAAAAAGCAAAGACTAAGCACAGAAACTGAATGGTGGATTTCCAAACCCAACACAGAAGACCAGTTTTTCCTTTAGATCATATAAATCAGCCAGAAATTCATGTTGACGAAGAAAGAGTAATAATTTCTAGACTATTGAGAAGTACGAATTCACAGAAGGGTGATTAAGAGATCACATGGCTAACACACCAGGCTTCATTTCCAATGAGATTTTCAAGCCATTAA
This sequence comes from Pangasianodon hypophthalmus, assembly GCF_027358585.1. Classification (NCBI taxonomy): domain Eukaryota; kingdom Metazoa; phylum Chordata; class Actinopteri; order Siluriformes; family Pangasiidae; genus Pangasianodon; species Pangasianodon hypophthalmus. The sequence goes on from NC_069712.1 coordinate 31,876,290, forward strand.
AATCCATGGCACAGGAATATTATGTTTGATTTTTAAGTCAGTGAATTTATTGTATCTCCAGCTGTTATTTTCCAAAAGGGACTAAAAGCTGTAAGTCTTTCAGGACTAAAAGGCACCTCTGGAGCGAAGCATTATTAGGCAGCGCCCATAAATGTTTCTTAGAGTCCATGAAGGAATGCATTTTATAGAGACATTATGTTCTGTAGCACAGTGTTTGCTAGTACAGTCCCTCAGGGTTGGTCACATCGTCCATATTTCTGTTCAATCCCACCTTCAGGTTTGGTGGGGTGTTAAAAAAAAAAAAGCCACAAAATATTATGGACTGTCTAGAGGCCCGGAGGACTGAGTAATGAAACACTGCTGTAGTAGATCATTTTTTTAATTAAAACAATTTTTAATTCAAATTAATTTCATTTGTCTAGTGTTTTTAACAATAAACATTGACACAAGGCAGCTTTACAGAACAACTTCTGTGACCTCCAGCACAGAGAGCAAGTGATTCGACTCTGAATCGACTCATCTGCAGGAAGTGAATCACATATGCCATGTGTTTTGGGTTGCAGCATTTTTATTTTTGTGTGTGTGTGTGTGTGTGTGTGTGTCGATGCGAGCCACTAAACTGAGGCAAAGGACAGAGCTGTAGCACTGCAGAAACGCTATATATTTTGGAAGTTTTGGCCGATGAACAAAAAGAGAAAATAAACACAGGATGTGATTCTCAAAATGGTTTAAACTAGTTATTTATATAATTATCTAGCTTTATGTTCTTCATGCTTGAGTGATTTTTATTTACATATTTTCATCACCATAGTTCTGTAGACCAATGAATGAAAAACTTACCAAAAGTACATTTTCAGCCCTACACATTCTTCAACCAACATTTTGATGATAATGGGTTTTTTTGTTTGTTTGTTTTTTTACTTTTTAGTTGGTTCAGTGTGAAACCAAACACAACCAAATAGCAACTGAAGCCAAAGTATCACTTTCGCTCTGATTTGGAGTTGGCGAGAAATGGACTAACAGGTGTGAAAGCTCCCAAGCGTCAACATTACAGGTCTGCCTACTTTCCCAGGATGCAGTCCAATCACGTGCGGATATCTAATTTACTACCATATAGTGTATTCTTATTACTTTTAAAATGTGATGCTGTGAATGTTTTTTAAACCATGTCTTGCTCCAAATTGCCCATTTTATCATGATGTTCAGAAACTGCTGCATGGACGTACATACAGTATACACACACAACTGCAACCTTCAGGATTGAGAAGCTTGCAGCCAGAAAAGTGTACAAACAGTAAGGATGCGGGCGGAGCATCGTTGGTATCAGTTACCCTGCGAATATTTAAGTTCCAAGGAAGTTAAGCAATAACAGACATAAAAATGCCATTTATATGGACATATTTCTCTTGTAAAAGAACTTATATACAGTGTTTTCTGCCTTATCCAGGTATAGCAGCAAGCAGGTAAAAGTTACAATAGTTTAAAAATGAAGTCATTAATCCTTTCAGTAAATGAAGTAGCAGCAGCGTTTTCTTAACTTGGCTACTTCTACTGAAATCATCAACTACAGAAGCTGTTCTTCCATCTTGCCGATGTGCATGCTGTATTCTTTTTGAACATGCTATATTTTAGCATTTGTATTTTAATGATCTCATTTAAAATACTCTAAAACTAAGGAGTATGTATAGAGTGAATCGAGAAATTTTGAAATTATTTCATTAGGTAAATTTCAATTTAATCTAATGGGACGAGCCTATAATCCTTACCTCTCTAATGAGGCACTTTTTTACCACATATTTACATTTTATAGCTAATACTAGAGCTGTCTAAGAGGCTTTTATCTATACGCTTAACAGCGTTCCGTTCTTAATCTCTATTTATATGTATGAATGCTATATCTCTATAAACACTCAGTTCCTATACCTTAATACTACCTTATTTAATTCTGCATTTTTATGTCATCATATGTTACAACATCAACTTTCTTTTCTTTCTACAAATAGTTATTCAGTGCTGTCTGTTTACCTGCTTACACTTCATCACTGGTTGCAAATCAGCTTTTTAAAATCTGTTCACAATTTATTGTAGCTAAAGGTCAATGATTCCAGATTAACGAATGATTTATGACATCTATAAAATTGCTAACCTTTGGGTTAGTTGATTGAAAGTATGCTAATTCACTTTATTAGATCTGTTATTTATCATTTTATTTTCCCAAAGAGACTGTGCATGATTAATGGCAAAGACAGAGAGAACAATTACGAGGAAGGAAGGAAAGAAAGAAATCTTTTTAGAGATATCAGTACCGGTCATTTGGGGTGTTTTTATTTTCAGTCAAGTGCCCTTTATTATTTACAGTACAGCTTTGCATTTCAATGGAAAGTGATAGCTGCATTTAAAGTGCAATCATTTAGCCTTGTTTCAATTAATTAGCTGAAATTAATTGCATCTCGAGAACTAAAGAATGCAAATGATGTATCAGAGGTGGGAGAAATGATCTGATTCACTGTATGAGTCTCTTCATTGCCTTTCTGCAGTAATTAAGATAAAAAGACGGCCATTATCGCCTGTCAAATATGTGTATCACCACGTAATTGGGAAAAATGATGATGGATGTTGCGATGTTGCTGGCCCTCTTCTAAAGTCCACACACTATTTATTTGGTCTTGCCACATCAGGTTTTACTCCTGTCAGCCAAGAACAAGAATTTGAGGCTATCATGGGCACAGGCTCACTCAAACTGGACAACCGAAGACTGGAAATAGACCAGATATATATATATATATATATATATATATATATATATATATATATATATATATATATATATATATATTGTTTTTTCCTGATCTTTAACTGTCCAGTTTGGGTGAGCCTATATACAGTAGTGTAATAACTATGAACTAGGTGACTTACTTACTCAACTGGTAATTTTTCAAAATGCCTTTGACGAAGAAACTAGAAACAAATAGACTAAGCACAGGTTGTCCAATTAGAGTATACATTACAGAAAAAAAACAGAACCATTACAGAGCCAGGCTTGTGTTCCTTGTTTGGCTCAGGACTGTATCTATCTATAGGCCTAATAAGCAGTTGCTTAGGGTTTCCAAGCCACCAGGGGGGCCCCATAGTTATGCATATATTTATGATTTTGCCGATAAGGAACTGAGCTCATGGTTGTTACTGTGGTTCGCAGGGAGCCCCCATTGTGGTCTGCAACTTGGGAGGTATGTTTGAGGTTGGGAGAGCAAGTAGGATGTCAATTAGGGCCGCAATGATTTATAAACCGCCTGGTTTGCTACTCTACCCAAGACTGGAAACACCATTCTCTTGTGACACAAAGAAGGTTGCACTCATTCCAGATGATGAAGGCTGCCAAGTACACACAATGCAGACCTTCAGAAAAAGTGAGCACAGAATGCTTCTCTTGATTCTTCTCTGGGATTTCACTTGCTGGCTATTAAAATATTAACAGACAGCGAGATTTGCATATCATATTTTAATCCCCTAATTTGCCAGCTTGATGAGCATAATTATAACATACCTCATAATTGATCCAGCTTGTCAAGTATGGTTTCAGGCCCACAGTTATAAAAACAAGGCAGATGATCAATCCACTTGTTCCAGATGTCCTGCCAGTTTGATTGTCACCAGTTTGTCCATGGGTTTCATCCTAGTTGTCAAACCTGATGATGCTTTACCTTTTATGGATAATTGTTCTTCCAGATCCAGACCTCTCTCTGGGCCAATTCATGTCATCCACTTTCTTCCACCCTTTCTCACCTGTGCCCTGGAAATTGCCAATCAGTTAGACCCTGGGGTCATCCTCATCAAATACTTTCTCGCCTCCAAATGGTGATGAGGAACAGGTTATGACCTTCTACAGGTTCGTTGCCATTTAAGGATAATTGCCGATGCTTGGAATTGTTCTCTTCATTAACTTTTTATTCAGAGGTCTCCTTTATGTTATTGGCCTCTTGCCCCATCAAAACATCTTCAATATGACCTTCAAAGACCTTTTGAGCATGAAAAGTGCTTTATGGTTTGGGTTTATTTATGTGTGCAGCATTTTTGCGAAGGTTACAAGTAGAGCCCCTTTGGAGGGTAAGAACATTTACCTCTCCAGAGTATGAGAGATACAGAATCAGAGTCTAAAATATAGAAACCCTATTTGGTATCACGTTTGTATGCTTTTAGGAAAAGATCCCAGCACCCTGCTTTGGTTTGTCCCTCTGGGGAATGCTTGAAGTTTCTGTGTAGAACACTGTAACAGAAAATTCTACTTTTGAACATTTTCAGAAAATATGAGGTCAAGGATCTACTGAGCGGCAAAAAGTGCATTAATGATTTCTGACAGGATTGGGTTCGCTGACGTGTGCAGTAGTTTCGCCAGGGTTCCAAGTAGAATCTCTTTTTTTCATGAAAGGATTCATTAAATTAAAGTCATTTAATTGAAGCCATACAGAAAAACAGCATCTCGCTGCTGTTAACCTCTGAAAGGGGTTACTCATCTTTGCCCTGAAGTCAAATTAAGGGTTGGAAACCTTGCCAAAATCAACATGCACCACAAGGAGGTGCTCAGTAAACATCCAGGATGTAGATTAAATATTAACCAGAGTGTATTTAGACTTTGCCAAGTTATCTATGATTGAGATTGGATACAATCCAACAACACCAGCTGAACATATTTGACATCACTTATAATAAGAAACTTCTTATTCTAGCTCCTTGGAACTCTAATCAAAACCACCTATTCATTGTCACACAACTAACCCGGACATTCAGTGAGTCTTTGGAAGTCTTGCCCTGAGCCTGGTCTTAGTGATATTACTGTAACATCGATTTAAGTCTCTTTTTAATCAATATAAAAATCAGCCCAAACCTTATTGGGTTTGGGAGCTCCTGAGGTATTAATCAAGCCTCTGCTCTCACAGCACACGAATCAGCTTTTTATTTCTTTCTTCATTTCAAAAGTCTTTGCCTATTTTTATCTGTTTTGATACTTGGGTTTACCAGCCAAAAAAACGTCAAATAGACATATGGTGTTCGACACATGTTTAATATTTACATGTTCGGCACAAATACTTCCTAAACTATTAATCAGTACGAAAGGCAGGATCTTCCCAGATGCTGGCACAATCACAGACTTTTAAGATAAGATCCCCAACACGGTCATGACCACATTTATGTTATGGTAGTCTGCATTTTCTGTTTGATTATTTGAATAGCACAGGATACCTGACAGTGTAACATGAAACATAAATAAGAACCCAGGACTCTCCACCATTTCCCACACATGGCACGTCCTCATTAGGGCTACTGCATGCCTGAGTGAGTGACAAATAATGAGGAATTAAGATAGGACAGACGCCCCAAATGTGCTGCACTTTTTTCAACACTGGAGTATGATTTTATGCTTAACACAGATTAATGAGCAACTCTCAACAAACTAGTTCAAACAACTAGGGCGAATATAAACATCATGAAGTGAAGTGAAGTGAAGTGAAGTGACTTGTGGCCAAGTATGGTGACCCATACTCGGAATTTGTGCTCTGCATTTAACCCATCCAAGTGCACACACACACCGTGAACACACACCCGGAGCAGTTGACAACAACAATCCCGGGAAATGCATTGAACCATATTTAAGCAATATCGCATGAGCACGCTGTAAAAAGTATAACAGCACAATTAATATTGCTTTTATACAACAATCTATAAACAAGAAATGAATTGTGTCTGCCATTTTAGACACAATGTGGCAAAATATTTTGTTTATTTTTGCCAAATAGTGGTTTAATGAATTACTGTTTTCACCCCGAAATTGTCCAATAACAGCACATCCTGAAGTGTTTTATTTCTCTTATACCACAGAATCCTTTGCTTTGTTATTACAATTTTACATTAATTGTATCCATTTATAGATACATTTAATATTGTGGAACATTCATAAAACAAGTTTGTTCCTGTTCTTAGTTACGTTATAGCAGCTATAAACAGTCGTTCCCTTTCCAGCCTTGCTTGTCATGTTGCAGAGACGCCACGAAAACCATAAACTCCTCTGTCGTGAAGACTTTCCCGTGGAGGAAAACTTGTTATGGCTTTACGTCTGACTGTTACAAAGTGCTGACACTGGAGACTCCTTCCATAAATGTTAAATTTACAGAAAACTTCACCACTTCAATGGTCACACAATCTATTTATGTCCCTATGAATTCCCTATGAAAGACAGAAGTGCTTTTATAGAAAATGAATCAACATTATTCAACATCTGAATCAATCAGAACAGTGTTGTGGTATAATCCTGTTAAAAACGGGCTATGTTTTTTTTTCCCCACACACACCTTCCATCATTGTAAATATATGTGCTGAAATGGTTAAATGGCTGAAGGATGAACTGGTCTGACTCTGTAGCACATCCTCTCTTTCATACTGTGAGAGTCATAAAGAAAGTGGAGCGCACTGAGCCAAACTAAAAGGATGTCCAGGATCAAAGTTGATCTATTTGTCTCAACTGAATGAATCCTACTTCTCTGGTAATGCAACCAGATGCCTGAAGTAATAACGTCATATGGCAAAGCACCAATTCAACCCAGCCCTGAGGATCTGTCTCCACGTGTGTAAAAACAATAATGGTGCCAGGAATTCCTGTTTAATTACATATTTACCTGTTGTGGGAGCTTAACTGACACTCTTGACCCATAAAAATGTGAGAGATTTTTAATTCCTGCTTTTTAGCAGAGGAAATAGGGGACTCTCCCAGAGGATTGACACGCAAGAAAAATTATTAGAGGGTATCAAAGGCTATTTACAGTATACCTAGCCTAGGATTTTCCAAACTCCACGTGGGGTTGCTTAATTTACAAATTTACAAATGAATATACTATTCTGAATATGAAGACAAAATTGGTGTGATGAGTGCAAAGTTCATCAATGAAAAAAAAAAACTACCTCTGCTATTTCCTGGACAAAATCATGTGACTCTGATTCAGTGGAGCAACAGAAGTCAAGAAAATGAATCATTTCCTGAATATGGATTTGCAAGTCCTAAATAAATCTAGAACAAAAATGTAGGCTGGCTGAAGCTTGAATATTTATAATGTCCATTTGGACATTATACTGTAGCCTTCATTACAGCACTGAAGGAGCTAATGTACTGTACACACTGGGGTCTTTTGGCCTCCTTCATCCTCATGTTATTGAACTGATCCAACATGATAATATCTAATCTAATCTACACTTTGCCACTGGAACAACTTCTGGAAGATCATGTAGCTGCTTATCCAGCTGCTGTCTTGAATGATCCCACTGCAAACCATTTAAGATATCTTTAGCACTGGGCCATAATCATAAGACTAATGGCTGTCACTCAAAGGTGTTTGGGAAACTGGACATTTTAATGTTCTGTTGAACACGAACAGTCAGAATGCTGGTTATTCAGCCTTCCTCCAAACAAAGACAAGCTACTTCCTGTTATCACTTGAGTTACAGCAGCTGTAGGCAGTCCTTCCCTCACCAGCCTCCTTTTATCTCACTCCTGAAGTTAATAAGACGAGCTTGTCGTGTTACTGAGAAACCCCACAGCATAAACTCCTCTGTCCTGAAGACTTTCCCATGGGAAAACGCTTGAGCCTCCTTCCATAAAAGCTAAATAATCACAAACGTCATATCAACAATTACACACGTTTTTAATCCGTTTATGTAGATTACATACGTTTTTAATCCGTTTATGTAGATTGTCTGCCATACAAGACCCTGTGATGATAACATATTAGAAGGAGGGCAATAATATAAACCCAGGATTTGCTGCTTCACTACTGCCAGAGCTGCTGTTAATGAAAATGAATCAACACCTTCTAAATAATCAGAACTGAGAATTCAACAGTGCTGTGGATTAAGTTTAAATCAATACAATTAAAAAGTATTTCAGTGAATGTTTAAGGAAGGCTTGATTTTTAGGGCTTCTTAGAACTATTGCTACTTAAAAGCTCCAAACATTTTTATTTTGGCTTTACATACCTACCCATGTTATTTCATACCTCTTCATGATGCTGTTTGCTTGTAACAGTGGCGCGACAGCACTTTTATCAGACCCCTGACGGATTTGGCAGAAACATATTTCTCCCTTGGAGAAGTATTGATTTCTCCACTAACTTTCCTTTGCTTCCATATCGATTGGGTAGTTTAGCTTGAGGGCATCTCAATAGGAGCTTTATGGCAAAGCCTTTCAATGGAGCATGCTTTATTTAGGCACACTATTGTGCAATACACATAAATGCTGCTTAATATCCCTGGTGCCTCTCTAATGTACCCTGGGAATCAATATTTGAAATGATTTGGGAAGATAATACTCATTTCCTTGGCCTGCTATGAACAAAAAAACAAAGAACTATGAGGCATTATAATAACACGTTATCACAATTTAAACGCCATCATAAATGAGTTCCTATAACTTTTTACCACTTTCTAAGACTTCCTAATCATTTTTGTCCATTTGGAATGTAATGTTTTATTTTGTATTTTTATTTTTTAACCTTGTGGGGCCTTAATAGCAAACGCAAGCTCTTTATCGCTCCAGAACACTTTTGCAATCTTAAATGTTTATGATGAATTGGGGATTAATCTTCTATGGCTCTTAGAAGCAGATAGCAATAGAGAACAGATATGCAAAGATATTGCATCCTTGACTGAGATTTATTATGTATCGAGTCTATTATTTTATTTTATTGATTTTTCGTTGTTGTTGATGCTGTTAAAATAGGTGGGATTTTAACTTCCACAACTATGTGCACACAGCATGGACTCCTGATTAGTAAGAACAAACTAAATTTAATGCAACTGAATCCATCTTATTTGGGATTGATGTAGAATATAAAATGTGTCATTTAAGACAAAATAAAGAAAAAAATAGTGTACTATGAGTGTAACTCAGTGTCACTATCTAATGTCTATATCTGTTAGTGCTCCAAATATTCGTATCAGTATTTGGATTTAAACTCAAAGTGGGCGTGGCCTAAAGCAGAAGGGGTTTTTTTTTGTGTGTGTGTGTGTGTGTGTGTGTGTTTTTTGTAACAGGAATGTGTATGGGACTGCTTCGTAATCCTGCTCACACTTTGTAGCTGCTCAAGTCCTTTCTTAACAAATGTATTTGGTTCGATGTCTGTAAACAAACTAGCAGCCTAATTCAAATCATCGCAACCATGACCAGGCTGTTACTAAGGATGCATAAATAAATGTTATAATTACGGAAAATAGCGGAAAATTCACCATTCATGTTCACATTGATCAACGTGGTCATGCGTCCCTTCATATCTGACTGCTCACCTGCATAAAATTTACATTGTTACATTTTCTGACAAGTTTTCTAAAAAAAAAAAAAAAAAAGTGCACCTCCTATTCGTATCTTTATTCATATCTGTTTAAAACACATCTGTGCATTCTGAATATCGTATTAATATTCGGTTACATCCCTAATAACGATTACTGACTTAATCACAGTGAACCATTATGTGTTCATCCTATGTTTGCAGAGTAAGAACAGCATGGGAAGAAGTGTCTGGAGTGCAGTGATGGTTTACGCATTGATTTTGCTTGTGGTGTGACAAGGGCAGAGTCAATTTGCCATCTTGTAAAAGCCCCATAAAGGAAACCTCAGATAAGTCTGAAAATGGGTGTTAGTTTAGAAATGGCATGATGTATATATTACAAATCTGATCGTTGTTTCATCTGTTACTTTTTCCCTTATATGGTAATGCTTCCTGTTTTTGGTTTCCATTGTCAAGTTGGGTACTAGTCAGTCTTTTGAATCAGACTCTCGCTGTTTGCAAAATACTGTGTTATACCACACTGTTTATACCACAGCGCTATTAAATTCCCAATTCTGATTGGTCAGAAGGTGTTGATTAATTTTCTCAAACAGCAGTACTGACAATATCGCAGTGGCAAATCACAGGTTTATATTAATCCTCTTGTTTTAATATGTTATCGTTTCTATAGCAACAGTTCATTCACAGGTACTTGTATGGTGGATGTAAAAAACAGTTTTTTTTTTTAAAAAAACGTGTCGTTATTTCACAAAAAAGATAAATAATCATTGATATGGTGACGGTTTCTGTAAGGAGATGTTTATTTGACTTTGTAACAGTCACTAGGTTTTCCAACATGCAAAAATCTTCAAGACAAGAGTCTACGCTTCTTGGGTTCTCAGTAACACGTCAACGTTTTGTCGGTCCTGAGCAAGAAAATAACAAAAAAACACCAAATAAATTCTCAAGGAAACAAAACACCATTTGTCTGGTAATTGAATGTTCCATTCATTACAGTTTAGGATGCGGTAAATAAAAGCGTGAAATTTAGATACTGAAAAATGGAGTGTTTTTGGTTTACACGGTGCAATATTCAAAGGACCAGAAGTTAAACTGTTTTTCTGCTCTAAGATATTTGATGCAAACCACTGAGTCAATGGTTCGTACATCGATACTTAGTGTTCAGTGAACTAAGAGATTACATTATGGAGAGTTTCGATTGCCAGGGCAATGTTTTGTGAAATGAAAGCATAAAATCGAAGTGATATTGGCTCTCGGAAGGGAGGTGCTGGCTGGAAGACAGGGACATGTGTGTAGAAGACAGAGGTGTAATGCAGCACTGGTTCTAAAGAGTGTTTCTAAGATTCCAGGTGCAATTTTTTTTTTAGATCAGTTTGAATTAATTATCAGAAAGTTGGTGGTAAAACTGATTCCCAAGAAAAGCCCTAGTGGAAAATTGCTCCAGGATGCAAGGACTAAAGCTGGAAGAAAACCACCATATGGCCTCATTTTGCCCTTGAAGCCAATGTAATCTGTAACCATGAATGGAAAACACGAACAGAGAGCTGATTGGTGTTTGTGGTATTACCAACAGATGCCTCCACACCTATGTAGTGACCTGAGTTCAGGCTCGAGGATGCAGGCCGTCACATACCATCACATCAGCAGCCCACAACAGAAGGTATTCGAGCAGGGGGTAGTGTGTACTTCTCTCCACGGTCAGCTGAGTATCCATGTATTCACTGGTGGATTGGAGAGCTACCTGTTTGGTTTTTTCCCAATAGAGTACATCCAGTTTTATTTTACCATGAGTTTCTCACCTTGTGCAATGTAAAATCTATAGTATTCTAGAGGTTTATTTAAGAATACATGGCTTTTTCTAAGTGTTAGTCTGAAGAATCCTTACTAATTATATCTTACTAAACCTTTGTTTTAAAATGCTAGAGAGAGAGCAAGAGAATAAAGTTTGAGAAATGGTGTTCAGTTTGTAAGAGGTGTGGGAGTCAGAGAGAGAGAGAGAGAGAGAGAGAGAGAGAGAGACATGCCATAGGCACCCCAACCTAACTGAAATGGGACTCAGGTGAGAAAAGTGGCATGTGGATTTGTGGACTTCACACAGTTTTAATCCCTGCACGCCTGCAGTTTATCCGATCTACCGCATTAATGTTTAAAAACGGCCCACTGACTCTTTGTGTGCTCCGAGCTCCCTTAAGCCTCTTAAGAATCACGAAGCCTAATGAGAAAAGAGAGCGAGTCTGATAATTTCCCTCTAGCCGTGTCACGGATGTACAATCGTAGATATACACTTCCTTATTATCATTCATGAGACAGTGAGGATTTTGTGTTGAGGAAATCTGAAAATCACACTGACTCTCAGAAGAAATTACACATTTCTTGTGTTCATGGTTTTTTTTCCTCAAGGGATTAGATGAATAATATGTAATTAAATATAAAAAATAGCTGTTCAACGTTATATCCTGAACTTGCGCGTTAACTCAAGTAAACGTGACATCATGAGAATAATATGTGATGAATAAAACCATACGTGAAAAACTAACACCGCTTAAAATATAACAGTTTAAAACTGCAATTAGAAAGAAGGAAAGACTTCGCACTGAGCTAATGAAAACAAGGAGTATATAAACAATGGGTCCATGAGGCAGAAATGAGGATTAATTGAGAGTTCAGAGGACCCAGAAATGACCATATATTCTGGTGATAGAGATCTCTTGTGGTGTTGGGATTGGAATTGTCAGGTGAGACTTCAACACAGGGAACCATGGACTCTAGACATGGATATATTCAGAAATGGCTCCATGTATTTATCAAAAAAAAGTCAGTTTTTGGCTGTTTGTGCTTTGTATTTACTTTTGTATTGTAGCAATCACTAAAGATCACTCTGGATTCCATAAACTATGAAGAATTAATTATTGGAGTCGTCACATCTTCCAACAGACTTTGTAATAATATCATGTGGTGTCTGGATCTCAGCCGTTCTGTCACAACAATGACGAGTCAAATTTCACACTGCCAGGAGGTAAGACTGTTCTGTACCCACTGTTACTGCCCATGGGATAGCGCTGAGGATGAGGTCTTTAAATAAATGATTTCCTCATGGGAGAGCAGGGTCTGTTCTGTGCCGAAGAGTTTATCTTCAGGCATTAATCAATTGCATATGAGAGGAAGGAAGGAGGAGTGTGAGCAGATTGCAGTTTGCTTGAGTTGAGTTCAGTTAGCAACTTAAAGCCTTAGTTCAAATATTGCAGTAGTCAAATTTATGCTAGGGGCCAGTTTTACTACTACCACAGGTTCTGAAGCAGCTGGAAAAAAAACACAAAAGCAGGCAACAATATGAGATCACACCAAATTCTCATAAACAGGTTAATAAAACCACTCACACTTATTAGATTTACTATGAATTTTGCTTGAGATCAGATTGAACATACATGTTATAGTTAAAAACATCTTGTTAAATTGGCAATAGCTAAAGAGCCTTGCATTCTTCATAGCAATACACAATAGAGCCTACAGTGTAAGAAACTGCACCTTGATAAGTACATACTGTACTCAATTTACATGCTATAATAATCTTTCCAAGAAGTGAAAGAGGTTTTGTGACACTGCCAATTGCAAATTTGAAACTATAGGACTGGTTCAGATTTAATGAAATGGTTTATCTTGAATGATTATGATGTTAGGTTATCGTTGGACACCAAAAGAAATTTTGAACAATTCTATTATGCTTCTGTACATGCACTGATTCATGAATGGTTTGGTCTTAATCCAGGTCTCCATGTCCACGGCCATGAGCGTCTTGTGGTGACAGGGGCAAACCAAGTCATCTTTGCCTACAAGGATGAGGAGATCATACTGGACTGTTCTCTAGATTTGCAAGTATCAGCCAGTAAGATAGATGAATTGAGCTGGAAAAGGATAGACAGAGACCATCTCTGTGTCCTCACATGAGAGTCGCCAGGGAAGAGTTGAGCTCTTTTCTTCTGGAATCTCCAAAGGGAACTTGTCGCATGCTCCACCTTCTGAGCTGCAAGTAAGCCTCAGATATAACAGTAATCCTGCCTCAGATGAGTGAAATGTTCGGGATGGGCAGTACTCCTTGAGGAGATCGGTAAGACAAACCAGAGTAAAACTATTCAGAACTTGAAATTCTATAAGCAGGACTTTGAGAACCTTAGCTGTCAAGCAGTGGAGCTTCAATACAACTGGATTAAGGTGATCTGAATGTTTTTCCCTGATGAAGCTTTAAATAGAGACGGCGGGGCAGCCAGTCAGTAACACACTACTATAGCCCAATCTAAAGGTTACAGATTAGTTTATATGCAATAGGATTAGCATTAGTCTCATTTTGGATATTCACATATACGCAGTTGGAGACCAGATAATATGCATTTTTGGGTACATAAATATTCGAATAAATCACAAACAGCAGTTCTCTTCTGGTGTGCAACAGCCTTTACTCAAGAAAAACTTCAAAAATCTAAACTGCACACAGATCATTATAGTAAACTAGGTCGTGCAAAAGTCGGGACACAGATCACATTAATTTATTTGCTCTTTTTATGAACTCTGGATAAGTGCCAGGGGTGGTGTTTCAACACTGGCATACCTTCTTGTGTACATATGCTCACATGTCGAGACCTTTAACACAAAGTCATATTACTAAAGGCCATATAACACTATACTGTAGTAATGGCTGCCATTTCTTTTGGAACCCCGCTGAGAACCTGATGATTATCCACAGCTGATAGAAGATGATTACTTATATAATCTATTGTTCTGTTTTACCTCTCCTAACCTAAGGGCCATGTTTCAACACCAGTAGGTCATGAGGAACTGGAATGAACATGTCATTCAGTATATCGTGTACACGAGATCGGGCACTGGGAAGGACCCTGGCCCACTACACACTGGGACACTAATGACTCGATTTCCAGCGACATGACTACGTACTCACATTGTAAAACGTCACCACTGGCATTTATCAACAACAGGCAGGACTGATATCTTTCTGACATTATATGTCATGTAAATTTGTTAGCTTAATCACATGCATTTCTATCATGGTACTTCAAGCAGGATCGTAGCCTAACTAGTAGATTTTTTAAAATCATTGAACACTAACCGTATATTGGATAACATAAGCACCCATTTGAGAGCTACAGCAACGATAACAACCTACTTACATTTGTCGACGAAGTTGGCTGAGAGCTCGTCTGCCATTTTTTTCGAGCTCAGAGGCTTCAGAAAATATGATGTCATTTCCTGTAAGGGAACACAGTTAGCATCGATACTCCCTGGTTTTTGCGGTGCATTGTGGGATTTTTTTAGGGAGTGAATGTTCCAGTGCACTGGTAGGATTTTGATGATTACTTTTGAACATGAATTCATTTCTACTTGTTTTTCACCTGAAGTTTGTTGGTTGGTTTGCTACAATGGTTTGCTACACTCTTAAAAGCATAGCTGAAGCTCCTGTGTTTTTTTCTTAAACCCAGTTTTCAGTGAGCTCTTTTAAGGAATGTAGTAAAACTAGACCGGCAACAGACCTGGCAATGACCGTTGTTTCCTGGATTGGGTGACAAATGCCTTTTGCGTTTAATCAGTATAACTTTGATTCCAGGATAAACACACGTAGAAAATACAGTTTTGCTTAAAAAAAATACATTGTGCATTGGATAAGTGATTTATTTCAGTATGTGCTACTGAAATGTCAGTATGTTATTCAGTACCTTGAAATACACATAGCGTCAGTAGAAGCCCACCATTTACAGATGTTGGTCTTAGCAATCAACTTGCAGTACCAGTTTGTACAAGTTCCTCATTGCATAAATAAATAAAAAAAAGCAGGTATGTTCAACTTGAATTGTGCAGGAGTTGAAGTGAAACTGGTGCAATAAACTCTGAGCTAGATGTATTTGTCAGTGTTTTTAGTGTTTGTTTTTGCCATTGGACTTGAAGGTAAGGCTTTTTGTAGCATAGATTATTACAATATTCATAATGTTCTTAAAAGGACTGTATTAGAATGCATAAAATTGTATTCACTTTACATGTTACAATAATCTTTCTCAAGGGTTTGGGCAAATGCAACCTACAAAAACTGTTTGAAAACATTTGACTAGTTAATTCTTGGTTGAGGGAGTGGTTGCGAAAATGTAGCTCTGCTTACCTTGAATGATTACTCAATTCATCTGAAGCTAATGAAAATAAATTCTGAACTATTTCTGTATTTTACTGTATATGCATGGATCCATGTATGGTTTGGTATTGATCCAGGTCTCCATGTCCACGGCCCCTCGGGTCCAGTTGTGGCCCAGCTGGGAGGCACAGTCCTCCTGCCATGCTTTATTGAAAGCCCACTGCCTCTGGAAGGTCTGCAGGTGGAATGGAGAAAGATGGATTCAGATTCTCTAGTAAGCTTCTTCCAGCAAGGAAAAAACTGACCAGATCTCCAGAGTCAGCTGTTTAGAGGCAGAGTTGACTTTTTCCCAGATGAGGTCTCAAAAGGGAACTTCTCCATCTTACTCAAAAATGTGGTTGAAGAAGATGCTGGAGGTTACAGGTGTAAAATAAATACACCCCACGTGAAATTTTTATTACTTCTGCTAGCTGTACAAGCACAACACTGAATGTTGTGTTAATATTTCAGGGCGTACTCTTTTCCTTTCTTCTTGTACCTTGCAAAATGTTTTTCATAGAGCTCATACATATTTTTTTAGCAAGTGATTTGAAGGAACAACACATACAAATATACCACGTAATGTGTATGTTACCATCAAACTTTGTCTATCTTTGACCTTTGCCTTCTTTCAGAGCATCTTCTGGTGACGAGTGCAGACCGAGCCGTCTTTGCCCATAAGGGCGGGGAGGTCATACTGAACTGTTCTGTAGATTCACATGTACCAGTCAGTGAGATAGAAGAAGTGACCTGGAAAAAGACTGACGGAGACCGAGACATCCTTGTCCTGCTTTATCAAGAGAATGAGATCTTCCCAGACTCCTCACATGAGAGTTATCAGGGGAGGGTTGAGTTCTTTACTTCTGAAATCCCTAAAAGAAACTTCTCGCTAAAGCTGATGGATGTAAGGATGGAAGATAAAGGAGAATTCGTGTGTGAGGTCCACACTAGGAACATGTCAGCACATACCACTGTGGTTCTGAAAGGTGTAGGTAATGTCAAAATTTTCTGCTAATGATACAGACGGGTGACAAATTAAAGGGAAAAACTGTGGCTCTGTTATGGGGTAGCATTTGATGGGATGCCAGTCCATCAGTGTTTTTGATTGCTTTCAAATATATGCAGTTTTGGACAATGTACTTGGGAATAAAATGAGAACGCAGTGTCTACGATTACATCAAGGTCATTAAATATAGCTTTAAGTGTATTGTTTATTATATGTATTACCTCATTCCTACAGGTTTCTCTGCAATCCATATTTCAATATTGGTGTTGTGCTCAGTTGCACTATTGCTTGCATTGGGATTTTGTGGTCCTGTTTTTATCCTGCTGAAAAAGAAAGGTATTTTGGCAGACATTTTTTTAATAGTACTATATACATAATTTTTAAGTTTTTTTTTTTTGTATAAAAATATCAAGATTTTTCTGTTTCTCAGTTACTAGCAAAAAGGTCATGAAAATGTACATCTCTCTGATCCTCTGTTCGAGCATCTGCATGTTTGTTGCTTTCTGCTTGTGGTCAACAGAAGGTAATTTCTGGTCTTTTACCAACCCCTGCCCCCTGACAGCCCCAATGCAAACACACACACCTACAATTAACAGATATGGCACCTTCTGTTTAATATGTTCTGTCCTATACCTTTGCAAACTTTGGGTTGATTTGTTTCCTTCTCGTAGGGTTTCTCACTGAGGTTGTCGCTTGTTCGAGTGTCAGTATCATAAGGCCAGTCATGCTGATGAAATCCTCTCCTTATCTCAACAGATTTCCAAGTAGGTGTTTGGGAAAGCATCTTTGGATTAAGTACCTTGAAATTTTCATTTTTCTCTGAGTATTTCTAATTCTTTGCCTTCAGTAAAAGTACTTTTAATTTATTCTTGACATGTGGCATCTATGCAATATATGTGTAAATAAATAACTTATTTTGTTTTACAGAGTGGTTGCAAAAAGCAATGAAGGCTTTGGCTGTTCCACTTTACAATTCAATTATAACAATAAGTGCATGTTCATGTATGTAAATCTGATCATTCTGGACATTCTGATAAATCTTTGATACTGTTGACATCAGTGCACTCATTCATATCAAGGGAAAGGAGGGAGTTTTGAACAAAACATTTATGTGGTTTCAAAGCCAGACTGCTTGGCAGCTTTATAGAACAATGACGCCACATTTTTTGAAAAGGGAATGTCCTTCTGTTTCTACTGATGTGAAATGATTCTTGAGTTCCTGAAATAAAGAAGACAAAGTATAATGATGCCCACTGGGTTCTAAGGGTTAATTTGCTTACATAAGACATAGAAAAAAGGTTATACATTCAGTGTATTCCATACGCTGCTTGTAAAATGAACATCTTCCCTTTCTTTCTCTTCCCTTTGTAATTTGTCATTTAGTTTTTCTTGGTAACATAGCCCAGATGCAGACAGCAGCAGTATACATTGTAATTGTACTGATCTTCATAGCAGTGGTGAGTTTCATCAGTGCTGCTGTATTAGGTAAGGGAAGCATATATTGTATATTATGTAATTTCTTCAATGACGTTTTTTTCTACACATGAACACTGATATGACTAATAGTTTAAAACACCATTTTCCCCAATTCCACTGGTTCGCAGTCATGCACAGTAAAATATTACACTATACAGCCAAAAACATGTGGACACCTAACCATCACACCCGTACAGACAATTCTATACAATACAATTCTATGCTGTAGCATTATAATTTCCCTTCACTGGAACTTTGGAAGAGCCCCAAACCTATTCCAGTAGGGCAATGCCCCTGAACCACTCAACACCTTTGGGATGAACTGGAACACTGACTGCACCCCAGGCCTCCTCACCCAACATCAATACCCAACCTCACTAATGCTCTTGTGATTGAATGTGGCAAATCCCCACAGCCATACTCCGAAATCTAGTGGAAAGCCTTCCCAGAGGAGTGGAGGTTATTATAACAGCAAAGGGGGAATAAATCTGGAATGTTCAACAAGCACATATGAGTGTGATTGGTCAGGTGTCCACATATATACAAATCAACCTTCCAAATCTTATGAATTAAGCAAACACAAATCATAAATCAGGGTTTTAAGAATCACTGGAGTTCTGTGTTTTTAAGTATTGACTAGTTTGTAGCCCCATGACCCATTCTACTGCCAAAGTTCTTTTATGAAGATTACATGGCTGTGTGTTTGATTTTATGCACCTGTTAGCAGTTGGTGTGGCTGAAACACCTGAACTCAATCATTAGGAGGGGTGTCCACATACTATTGGCCATTATAGTGTATCTTATAATGTATCTAGAAACTGACTCACATTGTTTTGCAGCTGTCTGCCGTCTCTGGATACGTTTGATTGTATGTCTAGACGTATTCACTGCTGCACTGCTTGGACTACTTCTCAGTAGCACTAAAGACAATTTTGAATGTGAGTACTGTTATAAAATGCTTTAATAGCATCCAACCTCAGTGCCTTATTCAGAGTTGAGTTACACGTGTAGAGAGGATTTAATACCAAAATTTCACACGTCATTATTCAGTCCTCAGATGTAATTTCAGAATTAAGTACTATTCAGAAGTTAAAACAAAAGTAAAACAAAGACTTGTCTCAGTTATGCATGATTCTGACCTTGAATTTAAATGCATTTTTTTGCGTGATATCGGCTCCACAAGAAGTCTAGCACCAACGTCTGACAGTTTGAGGTAACCACAATATGTCATGCTAAAATTTATGGTTTTGAGCTGTAAATACATTTTAAAAAACTATAGGCCCTTATACAACACAGGCACTTATACAACAGTTAGTTCTGGTCCACTAATGTTTCCTATAACATAACATGGTGCTTATGTTTCCTATGACGTCACTGGGACGTTTCACTGTCTGTAGCACTCCGCTCATCTGTGTTCACCAAATAAAATTCCACTTCCTAGTTTGAAATGATTACTACAGTAGACTTAGCGACATCATCAGTGGACATGGCAAACTCTACATTTCAGGAATATTTCTTTGGACATCAGTTTCACCAGAAGCACTTTTAACGGGAATGTATAAATCAGTGTGAGCTAGCCAGCTAACCAATGTGCTATAAAGTGAATATCATGCTAACTGATGTTTATTTTAATGCTTGCCATCTTCTTGTTCATATATATATGAACAATATCATTATATATGTAATTTGCAAATGTCTGTTCAATCTGCCTTATAACCATATATATCTTTTAGACATCTTGGAGATACCGTCTGTGGTACCACCTCTGATCGTGGGGATGATGATAGTTGTTACTCTCCAAAGGCACATTTTTCAAGGAAAACCCTTTGATTGTAAGGATTATATCTGGTACAAGTATTCTTTACGAACTGAAAATGAAGATATTTCATTTTAAGTCTAATCTAATTCACTTACTAGTGTACTGTGTTTGTTAAGAATTCTATTAATCACACGTATGATTTATTTATTTTAATTTTTTAGGTTTCCATATTACTCTGTCATCTGTAATTGTGACTATATTCAGCCTCAGTGAAATTTGTTTTTATATGATTCTCTTTATTACGTCAAAAAAGTTTTCCGGAGGTAAGTACAACAAATGTTTTGCTGTGATTAATTTTCCTTTTTGTTTGGGTTTTTTTAAAATATAAAGAAATATCTGTTTTAAAAAAAAAAAAAGGATTTGTAAAATCTCAGAAATCATTTGAATACGTAAAAATATACATTATTGCTTATTGTATAATAATTGGTGACAATTTGAAGGGCTTGTTACTTGAATGACAAATATTTTATAAACAGAAATTCAAACAAAATTAAACTAAACTAGCTTGTTAAATGGTAATATGAGTATGCCAATTGTGCATTTTTAGCTGATATGGATTTACATGTGCATATGCATGACTGTGTTGCATTTACTAACATGAATTCTTTTTCAATTTCAGGATGGATACTCCTGTTTGAGGCTGTGTCATTTATATGTGCATGGTTAGGAGTGATTTATCTATTGCGTTGTCACCAAGGCCATAGACAAAGTTGCTACTCTCAATGGAGAAAAACTGGATGTAAGTATGATAATATTTTTTTAAATATTTTATTACTTATTCATTCAATGCACACTCAGGTATAAGATTCTTTTTTATATTTTATTTAAGTCCACAGAAGGAAACAATGATTGACTAAAAAATTGTCAGTTTAATCAACTTCTCTGCATCTTCTCTACAGGATAAATACAAATAAAACAATTATTAGAATACAAACAAATGAAAAATATAATATAGATAATAACAGCAAGACAGAATGGCATAGGATGTAGGCAGGTCTAATAGTTCTAATAATTCTATTCATTTTCAGAAATTACATCAATTAGCTTCACTGTTATTGACTGTATTTGTTCAGAGTTTATGTACAAATATATTTGGTGTTTTTTTTTTTTTCAGATATATGCTGCATTGTCTTTGCTGCATTTCTAATCATTGCATATGGCATTTATATGTCCTTTCGTTATAAAAACATGTTCAAGGAAGAAAAAGGTACAAAATCATCCCAATAGCTTACTTATAAATTAATAATAGACATCTATAGGAAATCATGTAATTATGATCTATGAATTTATGAAAATGTGTTTTTAGTCAAATATCCACCTTATTTTTTCAGCTGAATAATATATTTATTGATGTTTATAGATGCTGCTGGATATATGACTCTGTTGGTATTTGCCCATATTTTGGCATCAACATGCTTGTTCAAACATCCAAAATACTTACCCTGTGAGTGTAATGTAATCTTTATTTATGATGCCTTATCATATTAATTTTTTTTTCTTGCAGTGTTCTGCTGTTTCAGTGTCATAAGTCAAAAAAGTGTATTCTGAATTACAGATTTCCTTCACATTATGATCTACATGTTTGGAGCTGTAGGTCTCAGTATTGTAAATGCAATCGCTCTTGCTACAGAACTGATCCTGACAGCAGGTATTGTATGATTTCATGCTAATCTCTAATAACTTAAAGAACAGATATGTTTGTTTCGAATCTTCCCAGTTTCTATGAAAGACAAACTGTTGACATGTGTTAAGATAATAGCAGCAAAGATCCCTAATTTTAAGATACACTACATATTATGTAGTATTTTGGTAGATTTCTGTCAAGGGGTGCAAATACATATGAATTTACACAAACCAAATGGCCTGAAATGTCACAAAAGTTTTGGCCCAAAGATTAGCAGGGGAGGTGGGGATAATGGTCATAGATACCAAATTAGACACTCTTTACTTCAGGGTCCTCTCTGAGCCAAGGCTCCCGTTAACAGATCGGCCTCCGTGATTCTTTCTTTATTCTGAACCAGAAAGTCACCCTGAAATATAAATTTCGTCACTTGAGTCAGGTAGATCCATAAGCAAGAGGTTTATTAACACCAAAGTAGCAATCCCAGATATCATAAATAATAAACAGGTCCAGATGATACACACAAATAGGCACAGGTGAACACAGTCCAATAAACAGATCCAAACTCATGGTCAAGATACAGGCAAAAACTAGGCACGTTGTAAATCAGAGCAGAGGACAGAGGGGCTATTCCAGATGGAGAAACAGGGTAGACGAGGCAAAGGTCATACGTGAAAATCAGTCAAGGCATAAAGGCAATATGAGTGAGAGTCCTTTATGTTGTTTATATAGTCTGTTAACAGGAAATGGAAATGCTAAATGAAGAAGAGCAGGTTTCCATTTCATGTTTCTATCTGCTGTACTGTAAAGATGAGATTTAACCGTACTATTGTTTTCTAGAGAAAGGAGCACGGACTATAGGAGATCTACGTGTGATTGTTTTTTCACTGGAGACAACGTTTGTTTCTGCTTGGCTCACGTTGCAGCTCTACGATGCCTGTGAGTACTGTCAAGTGCAATAATTTATTAATTCTATACACGTTTTATAAACGCAACGTGCCACTGACATTGCACTTCCATAGAAATTCACCTAACTCGTATTAAAAGGCATGAGACATGACTCTAGCACAGACATGATTTAAATAACTCACTATCATCCTAAGAAAACGTGGTTTGCTGTTGAGAATTCCTACATGTCTGAGATTGTGTTCTTTATATGACTCAGGGATGAGATTTAAAGAAAGGTAAGCTCATTTTTATTGTTAATACGTATTAATTTCAATAAATGCCAAGTTTTCCAGCGGGTTCTGTCAGTCAGGCTAAAATGCTCTATGACAAATCTTTCACAACTCTGTTAATGTTTTAAACAGAACAAAACGTAATTTTGAAGATGAGAGAACAGGACTTGAGGTATGGTATTTGTTTATGTGCAAATATTTAAATATTGTTGATATTTTTTGATTTGATGGCTTGTGTGGAGACATGAATAAATGTCCGATTGATTCGTTTTCCTGCCATGTGTAACAAAGTCATATAGAATTACTAGCTAGCTGTTAGCTAATTAGCTCTCCGCCCATTTTTACCCGTTCTTGCATAATGTTATGGTAAAAAAGAAATCTCTTATAGTAACATATAATAACATGTATAACATGGTCTTTGTTAACCAGATCGTTATTTAATGCACAAAAAACTACAAACTAAGTTTAAAATTTTACCATTCAGACCATATTGACTTGTGTGATTTGTTTGTCTATGTAGATTCCGGAGATGGAGGTTCTCTCAGACCTTAACCCTAACCTTGACCCTAACTGATCTGAGCTGATCAGTAAAATATAGGCACCCAAATATAAGCTCGCAGAAGTATTCTTACTCATGCTTTGTGAGAAGATTATGTTATTGTATCTTAGAAGAGCTACATTCCAGTTTATACAACTGAACAACTGTAGTAAAGAGACGTAATCCTTCTATTTCAACTCTGTCTTAAAGACATTTTGATATGTTTTCTTTAACAACCTACATGTAAGTGGAAATTTGATCAGAGCTGTTTAACTCTTACTTTTACTAACTTTTTTATACAATAAAAGCTGTGTTATGTTGTGCAATCTTAATAGTCACCTTAACAAATAAAGATGCTTCATTTGAGCCTTGTAGGGTAGCTGGTTACGTCGTCCACTTTCCTTTTCAATTTGACATTGTCTTAAAGTAGATTTATGGACTTCAGACCCAGATTGCATGTTTGCCAAAGGTCAAGGGGAGGGAGCCCACAGCCTGGAATATACTAGTTATAGGCCAAACACACATTTTAGTGTTGCCAATGCTCTAACTCAACTTAAAATGATCTCTACATCCATTTATATTGTCTAAGCACCAATTGAATATGTTCCAACACCCTTCATCTCCTCTCAGAATGTAATTAATATATCAGTCTATAAATAACCTAATACACACTGTTATAATGGTAATTATAAAGGAAAAAACTAGTGAAGATGTGGTGAAACTGCCTGAAAATGCTGCAACTTTACTTTGACCCCCACATCAAATAAGCAATCTGGTTATACAAACAATATGATATAGAAACTAAGTCTAAAAAACTACTTATAAATATACATTTTTAATCTATTGTTAACAAGCTAAAGTAATTATCAAAAATGCAAATATAGAACTATTCAGACAGGATAAGTTTTCCAGACATACACATGTTAAATGTAGTAATTATAATTGATTTGTAACCACAAATGATAAGTGCTCTTAAAGATGGGTGTGTCTTCACTAATTGTGCATGTCAGAGAGGCTCCTTGCATACTTGCATACCTCACTGTGATATAAACTAATTGGTTTGACTTTTATTATAACTGCGTGTTGAAGGCTTTGTAGCTGTGCTGTCAGTAAGTCACATGACCACAAGGTTGCATCTGTGCCAGAAACCTAAAACCACCAGAAGTGACGCTTGTCTGACACTCTTCTTTTTACTGTCGTCTATATTGTAATGTTCTGTGACTTGGTTTTTCTTTGCTTGTGGTGAAAGACGATAGAAGAGAGCAAGCGCTTCCTGGAGTGTCTTTACACTGAAACCTGTTTCACTACAGGTTATAACTCAAACAACATGTCTATACACACAGGATTATATGTATATCACCTGTTTCGGGTTTTTTTTCACAGAAGGTAATCTTTCCAGACACAGAACTTGACTAAAACCCTAGAGGTAATTATGACATTTCCACAACTCTGTCAAACAATTACAACAGTGATAGGGAAAGACACCAGACTCATTTATTTATGTAATGAAGGTGTGTGGTATTAGGGCAAAAATGGTACTCTGTAAAAAAAAAAAATATATATATATATATATATATATATATATATATAAATATATATATATATAAATATAAAAAAAAATAAAAATAACAATTCTAAAAGTTTTGATTGAAAAAAAAATGTCTGAGATTTTAGTCAGATGTTGAAACTCCTTAGAGATCTTAGTCACCCATTGTATAACACCCTGTAAATCCACCTCTTCAAGCCACGTTTAACCACAAGCCCTCCCAATCCCTTACAACATATCACACGAAAGGAAAACAAAAGCACCAGAAAACCTCTACACACATTATAAGAAAACAACGAACAGGAGACATTTGCATACTACATAACTGGGAAACATGGTTCTTTTTTTTGTGGGTGTGGATTTTGGAAATGATGATGTATGATACCAAGGAAAGTCGTTGCGGGATTTGTAGTGATTAAACTCATAAACGTGACACGCCATTGTGTATAGAAGCAAATGCAAATCCTCCGAGCTTAATTCACACAGTGAACATCAAATTCTTTATAGTTGCAAATCATGCACAGTATTCCCAGAAAAACCAGAATGAACAAGAAAGTACCAATCCCAACCAATCAAACTCGATATTAAAGTACACACAGAAAAAAAATCCCGATATGCGATATGCTTCAATCTACTGTCTTCATTATTATGTTCCTGTTCCTTCTTGTTTGCTCTCTTGCTCGCAGTGAACCATTACAGCTTTTATGTCAGATTAGCCACATTAACATGGTATAAACAAACCAATAAGTCATAAGTCATTCATTAATTTCTATATTGCACTACTGAGAACAATCGCATATGGAAATCATGTATCATCAGCATCTTCATGTTTATCCGTACCAAAAAAACATATATTTTCAAAGTGAGAAAAAAATATATAAATATTTTCATTAAAATTGATGACAACATTAAAAGTTCAGTAACATTTTCTATTAAGCTTGTCACAAATCATTATAATAGTGCTTCCAAAATTTTTTTTTAAGTTGGTCGTAATTCCTGAATAATGCCATTTAATATGTCATTTCTTTATAGTCGTAAGATTGAACTATTCATTATCATGCCATGTGGTGTACTTTACAACATTTATAACTCATAATGACCTGTGCATAATTATTAAGCAACTGTTATAGTCAATAATTACAAAAAAAAAAAAAGTTATAAAAATGACGTCATGTAAAATAATTACTTTAATATTATATATAAGTTGTAAGACATTTATAATGTTTTCCTAATTGTTAATAGCACACCATGTGGCACTGTAGTGAATCATGACACTAATATGATAATGAGTTCTCAGGAATTACTTATAGCATGTTATTATAGCTAGCATTCAGGAATCATTACCGACTTACAAAGAAATCTCAGCCCAGTCCTAAAGGTTTATAATGATGGAATGATAATGATAGTGCTCAAGTTCTTCTTTATGAAAACCACCACTTGTAGATGTCATGTGCAGCTTTATACTCTTTGTGCCTTCCAATATATTCACAGGCGTGACAGATATATATGATAAACTCTTGATTCCAAATGACCAGATGTGGAGTCGCAGTCACATGTTTTCTCCAATCAAAGTAGTGCTTGTAAGCTTCGTCATCTTTGTCCAGCTGAAGCAGACGATTAGCCAGTGCTTGAGCATCAGGGAAGTCATTAACATGAATGAAGGAATTACCTGGAGCAAAGTCTTCATAATTTTGTCTTGGAGGCCCCATGACGACAGGGACGGTCCCGACTGCGAGAGGACCGTTTAATTTCTCTGTGATGTAGTCCTTGTGAATGGAGTTCTCAAAAGCAAGGTAGAACTTACAGGTAGCCATAGTGGAGTAGTAGTCTTCATCTCTCAAGCGCGCTCCAGCCATTCTTCCAAAAATGCGCACATCGATGTACTTCTTTAACTCATTGTAGTACTGCATCCTGGTCCCTACTCCTGTATGGCTGGCAACGTTGGACACGAACCAGCAGAGGAGCTTGTCCTTCTTTGGGATCACGAAGTCCTCATTAGGCTTTTTGCTGACAGTGAGTCGATATCTCACAGAAATGTCTGCATCCCGTCTGTAGCTCAGCGTGAGGTTAAAAAGGTTCTCCAAACCTGGTATCTTTGGCGTGTTGGTCGGCGATTCTACATGAAGCCAGATCCATTTCTGAAATGGAGGCCGAGGAGAAGGTGGAAGGTTAGACAGATCCCATTTGATAGCTTTGTGGAAAATGAGGACTGCGTCTGCTTGGTTGTAAAGGTTTCTGTCATCAGTCAAATGGCAGCCGTCGATGTTGTATATGGTTTTACAGTCACGAAAGTCCCACTTGTAGTTTTCAGGCCAGAACCACAGCAGAAGGATGGGCTTTTCCTCCTTAGCCTGAGTTGCAGCAGAAGTGGGATTGATGGTTAAGTTCTTGTAAACGTCGGGCTGATAAGAAGGAATGTGTTGAGGTGCACATGATGGTGAGGAATACTGAAAAAACAACAAGCAAGAGAATAGTCCTCCAAGCCAACAAGTCAATACCAGGCAAAGCTGTTGTATTTTAGGTGTGGTAAACATCATCCCAGATCCCTGAAAAAAAAGAGACAGAAAGTAGTTATTATGAAACATTTATACCACAGCACTGCTGAGTCTTGATTCTGATTGGTCAAGAGGTATTGATTAATTTTCTAAACTGTGTAAAGGTTTATACTGTTGTAAATCTTTCAAAAGTCAGAGTCAGGAACGAGGACATCAGCCAAGAACCGGGTTGTAGAAGTATAGGAAATTTATAAAGTGCGCACAAAAACTGAAATAAACAAAAGGAAGTGATATGTAATAATGGTCTGGTTTCCTCATCATGGATGGTTTCGATGTCTCCGGAGTGTGTTTGGTATCTGGTCTTATTTGGTGTGGTCTGGTTTGCCCATCATCAAGATGCAAGAAACTGAATCAGAAACCCCATCAGAATTGCACACACAATCACTCTCTAGCTCACAACACAAGACTGTGCACTTCACGGGTTTTACATTGTACAACACTGTATATGTAGCTACTAAACCTACTGTCCGGGGAAAACGGGTGAATAGTTTCTCTTGTTCAGGGCTTTGTTACATACGCACCTCACAAAAACATGTATAAATTTACTTCACAACTCAAGGGTCGGGATTATAAGAAGGTGTATCAACAAACTATTGATTATTTCGGAACATATGCAGGGCAGATAGTACAAGCAAATATCAATGCGTATACTGCTTGTGATTTGATCAGTATCTATACTGGAGAAGTCGAACTTTGGAGTACCTCTCCAGTCGCTTATTTTACTCCTCGTGTTGATTTATATTCCACATTTGTATGGCAATAACAGGAAAAAAAAACACATTCCTGGCCTTGTTTAGTCTAACACAGAACACATTTTTCCTCGGTCACAACCCTCCAAGTGTTTGTACCAGTATTGCTTCCACAGGACGTGACGGTTCTGAATGTGACACATGTGCCCTGTAACATACAGACATTTCTTCCTGAAACGGATGCTCTGTTCACCTTTGAACTGGTGTTAAATGTCCAATTATGTACCAAGTTCACACCAGAGTGAACTCCAAAGGCCATTCGTTTGGTGATCACCTGCTGATTACAGCCCTTGTGTCGAATAACTCACATGCACTCATACTTTCTGGAATAGATTCTTAGGTCTGTCTCGCTAGTTATGGCGTCGTGATAGAAAATACACATCTTCTCTTGGCTAATGATACGGCTCAGGCCTTAGGCTTCGTATCCACTACATTACAGTCACATGAGGTCATGGTTTTGCAAAATAGGGTCGCTTTAGACTATGTCCTAGCACAACAAGTAGGCACTTGTGCCATGGTAAGCCCTGAGTGTTGACTACTTCATCTTCTAACAATTATATTTAATGACTTACATTTACATTTACGCATGGTATGCAGGGTTGAAGAATGTGACCTATCCTTATTTAGGATATGCAGATGGATAATCAACTAGCCATTGATTACTGATTGAATGGTTAAGCTTGCTATGATGAATACTTTCGGAATTGTTCAAAAGAGGGGGAATTGTGGGATGTTTTATTCGATTTTTCCAGTTATTTTGATTGTGCTCATTTTAGTTATAGAGAAACAGGATAGTGTGCACACATCCCAAAAAAAGTCTTTTTAACAGGTGCACAGCAAAAAAGTCAAAATAATTCATGGAAGGAAAAAGGGACGGCACACTGCTATAATGCTCTCAAAACATCATTTTTACTTTTACTCTAATTAATATGACACGTAAATATGTTATTCTGAGAATATGATTATGAGCTTGTTGTGAGAAGAAGCGTTAAGAAGGAGCCCTCCTCTCTTGTTTGGTCTATCTTATTGTACTAATTATTGTATTATTGTTATTAATGTAACAGTATTTTTGTGCATACTACCAATTTTTTTTAAATGTGTAGCTCTTACTACTATTTTACTATTGTCTCTCTTTCACAAAAGAGTAAAAACAGAAAACACAAGCATACCTCATTGAAAAGGCAAACTAAAAGCACTACAATAAAGAAATTTTAAAAACAAATGCGTAAGTCATGTGTGAATAACTTGAAATGGCAACAAAATAATTCAGAATAACAGGAGGATAAATCAGAATGAGATACTAAAGTAAAATTAGGACACTGTTAAATTTACAGTTTTTTTTTTTTTTTTTACAAAAAATTCTTCATCGTAATCATCGTAATTTTAAATTTTAGGCACCCCTCTTTCTTTTTTCTAAATATGTAATTAACAGATATTGTATAAAGCTCTACTGCATTTCAACTCAACTCTAACATGGCGATTGTATGCTTCCGACTTTGCTTGAAACAGGCAACATTAACCAGTTCAGTTAATCTAACATTTCTGTCTAAAGTATCATAAGAAGAGTGTGTAAGAGGAGGAAAGATACCTGAAGGTGAAGTACACAAAAAAAAAAAAAAAAAGAAAAAAACATGTCGAGACATGCAGTTTTCACTTGTGGCCTGTCAGAAACCAGCCCAAAATCTACTGCGTAAACAAAAATATAGTGAAAAAATTATAGTGAAAACCAAACTTCACATGAATTGATTTATACAAAATGGTAGCACTGTCTTTTTGTTGTATTAACTTAAATGGAAAGGGAAAAAAAAGAGAAGTTGGTGAGGGAATGACTGTGTATAGCTGATATAACATACGTTGGAACTTGTTTTAATGTCTGTACTTAATGTAGCGATAATGTAGCTATAAACAACTACAAGTTGTTTTTTATTAATTAGGCTTGCAACTCTTCCTTTCTTAGAGCATATCCTCTGACAACTGAAGTCAGAATATCCCTTCTTCATTCTTTAAATACATTTCGTTCTTAATCTAAATGTAAATATAGGTGAACTCTACTAACATTTTTATAGCGTAGAACATCAGCATGCAGCATTGGACTGTACCTCTACAAAGTCCCTTTGTTCAATAACTTATCTTAAGCTTCAACTACTGCAGCTTGCCCCTGGCTGTTCTTCCTTCACATTATATTCACAAGTCCTGTTAAGTGATCTGAAATGCAGTAGGCTGACTTTTCAGTGTCTTTTGTCATAGCACCGTTGTTCTGCTTGCCTGTAGTTGTCTGTCTTGTCTACAAGGCAAATAATTAACCAACAATAGACAAATCTTGAGCCCTTTGAGCTGCAAATACGGATGGGATCAACTCCGCCTAACTTCTATAGACTTGAAAGACGGGCATCATCTGTTAGAAAACAAATGCCTGTTGTCTGTATCTTTTATACTTATGTATGTATGCTGAATTTCTGCTGATGCCTTAGCATTTAGGTTCCAGTTATATGTTTTTTAAAGCATAAATACAAATTTTTTATTACGTAGTTCAGATATAAACATAGAGCTTATAAGGACTGCTGCTTCACTTATCTTGATCTGCAATAGCTTAAAAAACAATGCAATTACTTCCTGAATTCTTCTTGACACTTCTTTTTAAAACCTCAGACATGGTTTCCGTTTGCAACCGTTCCTCTATGTGCTTGTCTATGTTCATTCTCTAAGTCCATATTGATTTTGTAGAAGTCGTGAACAAAATGTCATGCATTTAGATGATGATGTAGTAACAAGGAAATGCATCAAACACAGCACCATAGGTGAAGTTACTGACCTGTCTTCTAAATGTAAATCTTGACCTGGTTGAACAGAGCGCTGAGAATGTATCAGAGATTATTATTCCAAGTCTAGGGTTCTACCATTATAAAACCATTATAAAAGGTGGGTTTTTAAAGATGATTTAAAGGACGCTTACCTGAAAGCATTCACGGGTGAAGGAGGTGAAATAAGAACGAGGAAGCAGGAAGCTGACACCAGAGACTCCACCCCTTCACCCTGTCAGCCCATATCATGTTACACACACACACACACACACACACACCCACATCCACAACCTCACTCTCTAGGCTCTACCTGTAACCTTCGGTTTAACTGGTTCTCTGCACTACACTGCTTGTTTAATTTTTCATACACATCAGGAGCCCCAGCTTCTGAGACAAACAGATTATATGTTATATTTGTATTTTACATTTATATATATATATATATATGTGTGTGTGTGTGTGTGTGTGTGCAAGGTATGAGGTAGAGAAAGTAGAGACCAGCTCAGTGCAAATGACAAGGTGTACTAATATAGATTATTCAGAGAAATGAGGTATTTATATCTGGTGACCATTAGGTGACTATACTGATAGCACGTAGTAGTTAATCAGTAATGTGCAAGGAGGCAAGTTACCATGGTTGTGCAAATGACAAGAGACAAATGTTATTTAATAGTGCAATCATTAATATTGTACAGTACAGTTTGTGGGGTTTTTTTTGTTTGTTTGTTTGGGTTTTTTTTTTTACATCAGTCAGAATGGGCATGTACAGTTCTCTGTCTGTGTTCAGGATGAGGTCATAATGCTCGTGTACACTTCAGCGCCTGAGTTCAGAATTCAGAAGGCTGAGAGCTGATGGGAAGAAACTGTTCCTGAGTCTGCTAGTGTGACAGCGAAGACTCCTGTTGTGTTTCTCAGATGGTAGAGGAGTAAACAGACCACAGCTGGGGTGAGAAGTGTCTTTGACTACACTTCACGCCCTCCATAGGCAGCGTTTGTGATGATTGTCTTTGATGGAAGGTAGCTGGACACCAGTGATGTATTGGGCAGTTTTCAGGGCCTTCTGATCTGAGACAGTGCAATTGCCGTACCACACTGTGATGCAGCTTGTTAAGACACTTTCAGTAGTGCAGCGGTAAAAGTTCAGTGGGATCTGGGGGTATTAGTGAGCTTTCCTTAACGTCCTAAGGAAGTAAAGGCGCTGTTATGCCTTTTTGATCAGGGTGGAGGTGTTGAGTGCCCAGGAAAGATCCTCAGAGATATGGACACCCAGGAAATTGAAGCTGGTCAGACGCTCCACCTCGACCCCATCGATGTGGATAGGTGTGTGTGTAAGACCCCTCCTTGTACTCTGGTGGTCCACATTAAGCTCTTTGGTCTTCTGGGTGTTGAGTGCAAGATTGTTGTTGGTACACCACGCTGCCAGGTACTGAACCTCTTCCCTGTAGGCCGTCTCATCATCGCCACTGATCAGGCCTACGACCATGATCATCTGCAAACTTGATTATGGAGTTAGAGCCATGCACAGGTATGCAGTCATGGATGAAGAGGGAGTAGAGGATTGGGCTCAGCATACAGCCCTGTGGTATGCCAGTGTTCAGAATGAGGGTGGAGGAGTTGTGGTTGTCAAGCCTAACAGACTGTGGTCTGTTAGTAAGAAACTCCAAAGGTCCAACTGCAGAGAGAGGTGCTGATGCCAAGATCAGTGAGCTTGGAGATCAGCTTGGAAGAGATGACAGTACTGAAGGGAGAACTGAAATCAATAAATAACATCCTGATATAGATGTTGATATTGTCCAGGTGAGTCAGGGCGGAGTGGAGAGCTGAGGTGATGGCATCCTCAGTTGACCTGTTGGGTCTATAGGCAAACTGATATGGGTCCAGTGTTGCAGTTAGGCATAATTTCAGGTGAGAGAGGACCAGTCTCTCAAAACATTTGGCAATGATGGGAGTAAGAGCGACAGGGCGGAAGTCATTGATGGTCATTGCTGCAGCATGTTTTGGTACTGGTACAATGTTGGCTGTCTTGAAGCAGGTGAGGACCTGCCTGGACCAAGGACAAGTTGAATATGTCAGTGAAGACCTCAGCCAACTGCTCTGCACAGGCCCTGAGCATTCAGCCTGGGATCTGCTGCCATCAGGGCCAGCAGCTTTATGTGCATTTACCCTGCGCAGGGTGGAGAATGTGAGTGGCAGGTGATCAGATGGCAGCCCAGCTTTGTTTGGATGTTCCATGTTTCCCAGTCGAACCGAGCATAGAAGGTGTTAAGATCATCTGGAAGGGCAACATCACTGGTTGAGGGAGTGTTGTAGGTCAGTTTATATTCCGTGAGGGCATGGATGCCTGACTACATGCGTAGGGGATCGTGCTTGTTGAAGTTGTCCTCTATTCGAAGTTTATAGTTGTGTTTAGCTGCTTTAATCCCCCTCTTCAGATTGGTCCTGGATAAGCTGTAGGCTTCCCGATCACCAGATCTGAAAGCAACATCACGTGCCTTCAGCAGGTGTAAATATTAATGTCCATGTGGGAATCCAGTGTGGCCTGAGAAGCAGATGCATTCCAGTCTGTCTCCTGGAACTCTTGCTGTAGGAAAGAGTCTGCTCCTTCTAGCCGCACTTTTACAGTCCTCACTGTGGGTTTCACACTTTTGATGATGGGGTGTATTTGGGCAGTAGGAACAGAGATACGTGATCTGATTGTCCAACATGGGGAGGGGAGTAGCTCTGTAGGCCTCAGGAATGTTTGTTCAAACATGATCCAGTATGTTGTCTCCTCTTGTAGGGCAAGAAACGTTTTGATAGAATCACCAATGACAAAAGCTCCATCCAGATGTGTTGTTTGCAGCTTGCTAATAACAGTACCTAGTTCTGGTACTGTTCTGGTACTACCTCAGCATTAGCATCCGGGGGTACATATACTGCAGCAATTATGGTGCATGTAAATTCATTGGGCAGATAAAAGGTCTGCACTTGCTAAAGAGGTACTCGTTATCAGCAGAACAGTGGAACTTAGTAATAACAGCATCGGTGCACCAAGTTCTGTTTATGTAGAATCAAACACACCCACCTTTGCTTTTACCAGCAGTTTTGTCAGCTCTAAAGATGTAGCAGCCCTCTAGTTCAATTGTGCTGGTTAGAGTGCTGCTATTAAGCCATGTTTCCGTGAAAACCAGAAAGTTACAGTCCAAAAGCATTTTTTGAGTAATCCACGGCCGTATTTCATTGATCTAATTAACCAGAGACCGGACGTTGGCAAGGAAGATGCTCGGTAGCATTAGCTAAGCCCGCAGGCCACCCTGCTTATCCTGTCTTTGTTTACGTTCACGATGCCAGAAACGGGCACTTCCTGTAGGACTGGCCGGATCATTTGAATCCAGGGACCAGAATATCTCTGATGGTAGCAGATGGAAGTTGAATGCTGTATCCACTGCGAAGTTTTGCAGCAAATTTTAATGTCCAGAAGATTTTGTCGGTTGTATAAAGCGATCGCAAGGTTGTGATGAACAATCAAGCTTAACATAACTAGAAAAAACATAGCTAATTTGCCAAACCTGGAGAGATGCTGAGCCTCGCGTTGTGCACGCGCCTCCATCTTGGTCGAATGCGTTACTGTCTCTTGTTTTATTTAATAAGAATATTTTTAATTACATTTGTTATAAAAGATAGAATGTACTTTAAGAAATATAATCTGAACAAAGCAAAGTAATTTTTTTCAGCCCTCTTATCTGCACATGCTTCTGCAAAGGTCGCAGTCCCGTCTATGTTGTAAAAGACCATAAACACTCTGAAGATCCTTGTGCTCAGATCTGCCCTTGTGCTCATTCTGTCACCTCAGTCATTAATGCTTGGCTGATATTCTTCTTGAGTTTACACATTCTCCATTTTTATTAGTTATTGATGCTATCTGTTCATCCAGTCAAGTTTGACGTTTCTGATTGCATTCACATGTGGCTCAGTACACGTACACTACATATAGCCTGGACTCACACAGACATGAAGCAAAATAAATCTCACAAAAACTTCAAGCCTTTTATTTTGTTTACAACATCTGGTTTCGATCTTGTTTCTGGGTGGCTTGTAATGCCTGCTTGAGCTTTAAGCCTAAAAAATGATTGACACAGAAAGTCATACAGTAATGAACAGGAATAACCATGAATAACCAGTTCACAAAACTGACAAAATGCTGAGCCCATGCAAACAAGAATGGATGTACGTAGCAACACAATAAGCAAACACATCTTTCATTTGGGTGTGACTGATAGACAAACAAGAGACAAAAGAGCACAAAAGGTTTTGTTTGTATTAACCTTTTGTTCTTTTTCACTGCTATACCACATTCAGAGGTACATAATCAAGAGCTCTGCTCTGTCTTCCTACAGCAGTTTTACCTTTCCTACCGTAATATCTGTCATACTTGATAGTGCTTTAATCCTAACACTCAGGAACTTCTAGTTCTGGTGATAAGGCTTTGCTCACCACACCCCCACTCACTATTCTTTTATATGCACTGTATGGTCACATGCTAACCCTTTTAGTTATACTGTCATAGCTAGTACTGGCAGAGTCCCTGCTTGCACTCTACACACAAAGTGCATTGTCTTTAACCATTACGTGGCAATTAGCATAACAATCTCTCTCTCTCTCCCCCTCCCTCTCTCTCTCTCTCTCTCTCTGTTGAGGATCCAGGATCGAGTGGAACATCCTATAAGATGTACAAGCACTGCACTAAGCTGTTACACTGGCTCTGGGGGATCCTTAAGGTCAGCTGGAGGAAAGGCAAAACAGCACAGCAGTGGCAGTTTGCAAAACTGTGGACTCCTAAAGAAGAACATCAGCCACTTTAGAATCATCTCGTTGCTCAGTGTTGAAGGCAATATTTTCTTCAGCATTTTAGTTAAGTGACTGGCTGATTTCTTCCTCAAGAATGGATATATAGACACTCCAGTGCAGAAAGGTGGCATTCCTTGAATGCCTTTTTATGCTGTGTCTTTATAATTTCCCTGGCCCAAACCTGTTCTAGCATAACAGTAAACTAAAAATCTGCATTCTACACAAGCTAGTTGCTAACATCATACAGGCTGTAGGTTCATAGGTTTGCTGATGAAGCTTTAATCAAAGCTTTGGTCACACAAATGAAAAATAAAACACATTTAAATCTGGCTGTACTCTCAGCACTGACCTGAACTCTCCATTCAAATCAGTTCCATTCATTAGGCTACGCCAGACACAAACAGCATCTTCACTCCAGGCCACAATTATGAGATCAGCATTTGGGCGAACACACTGTGCTCAGCGTGGATCCCCGTTCACATTCCTTTGCTTCTGTTCACAGTGATAAGCGTAGCCTCGGAGTGGCTTCGGCTGTGTGAGTTGTAATTGCAGTCATGCTCTGTCTAGTCACCAAAACTCTACCATGACCCAAGGCTACCTTCCCCCTTTGAACACAGGCGAACGTGCCATGCAAATGCTTTTTTATCCTTCTCTTTTTTTAGGAACTTAGAATGGTGCATAATATAGGAAATACTGTAGCTAGCCAAATGGCACACTATTGGTCACAGTTACATGTTAATCCAGCTACTTACCAGCTAGTTAGCTGACGATATGTTGAATCGGCATTATTTTGAAAATAGAGTACCTCTGGATTTCTATGGAGGTTTTGGGTGAATTTTCAAAAAGCTAAGCAACCCATTTATAATTCTTTGCTGAAGGAAAATTTATTTCCAGCACTCATAGATAATTAGTACATGTAGTCCAAGCCTTCTTAATCTGTTAATACAAGAAGAACATTGATTAATTTTGGAGCCAAAGGGAAAGACGATTGTAGAATAACAAGCTAAACATGCCATTTTTAATGTAATGAGTCCTTCTGCATTCCCAATTTTTTAGATTAACACAGTTTTTAAGGACATGTTTAAACACACCCTATATCAATATATGTCAAATTTGGATTTTGGTACTAAGCAATAGCGAGTTTTGTATCAATGTGGCACCTTCACCTAGTCCAGGGCCATGTGTTGATTAGTCCTAAGTAAGGACACCCTATTACTCCCTATGAAATTCAATTATATTATTATTATTATTAAATAATATAATTATAATAATCCATTTATTAACTTCCTAAATAGTGGTGTCTGTTTAATACATCAGTTTGACCTACAGAACACCCTCAAATATCCTTAAATGGCTGGACACAAGTAATATTAATGGCTAGTTAAATGTAATTAGTCATGCCAGTTTTTGAATTAAAATGATGCAAAGGATCTCATTCTTTCATAACAGATAGTAACCATCATCATCATTGTGGTCAAAAAGTCTAAAGTCTAAGCCTTTATTCATTCATTCCTTTATGTATTATTTGTTTTTGCTTCACTTTTATTCATTCATTCATCTTCAGTAACCATATCCTGGTCGGGGTGGCGGTGGATCTGGAGCCTATCCTATGTCAAGGAATGTTAGTGTTATGAAATAGCATTTGTCATAAAAGCTAAAAATTGCTAACTAAAGTACACTTTGCAACAATGTCATGACATCATATATTATGACAGCAACATGTTGTTTCACGTACGCTTACGTCAGTCTTATGATGCAAATGTTACGCAAAAGGGCAACAATACTGAAAATGGGACTGTGTCATGCCATAATACAAACGTGTAAGCAGCAGAAGAAAAAACTCATGGCATGTTTTTTTATTCAATGTCTAATATAAATGATTGAGTCTGTAGTGTAACACTCTAATACATAAACAAATACCAAACAGGAACATTTTGCATCAAGTCTGAGAGTCTGAAATCATTTCAATGCCTGAGGCATTGTTCAAAGTTGTATTGCGGCTGTCTGCTGTCTATTGAGCTTTAATGTTTAATGCCTATCCTATTTAATGTTTAATATTTCAATATTACTCACAGTATTTGCCCTGTTTAATGTTTGTCTCAGTATTAAGCTCAATATCTGTTTGTTTTGTTCCCTTGTCTCATCTGTCGATGTTAATAATTGCCCATTTGTCATTTCACATATATATATATATATATATATATATATATATATATATATATATATATATATATATATATATATATATATATATTTTTTTTTTTTTTTTTTTTTTTTTTCAGAACAAAGTGTAGTTCTAACAAATAAGAAACATTTTCTAAGAAGTTGCACCTATTCATCAAGTTTCCTACACGTTCATGTAGTTCATGTGCATGTTTATGAAGTTCCAATTCTGAGACTGTGCAGTAGGGATGACAACAAAGTCAACTTTGACCTTGAATATTTGAGTGTTGTAAATGCCCATTTCCTTGTTCCAAAGCAAAAGCTGTTGTTGAGCAGGACAAAGAAAATGTAGATTTCAAAGCGAGCCCTATAAAATGGACACTACCACTTTGGTGAAGAAGAAATGGGAGTTACTGAAGTGCACCGAAGTGTAGCGACAGAGTCTTTTCAGTGTATCATCACAGGTCAACAATGCTAGCAGTCGCAATATTACAAAGCAGAGATAGATTGCCCTGCCTCCAGGAATAATGGACTCTTGGTTTTGTCAAGACTGGACTGGAGGAGTGAATGTTTCATTTTGTAATAACTGCACTGGAGAAAGGGATTCATGGTATTGTCAAAACTGCATTGAAGAAATTGACTAATGGTATCGTCAAGACTGAACGGAGGAAATGGACTAATGGTATTGCCAAGACTGGACAGGGCAAAGGACTCTTAGTTTTGCCCAAACTGGAATGAGGGAATGGACTCGTGGTATTGAACTGGGGAAATATTCCTGGTCTTGTAAAGGCTGGACTAGGACTATGGACTTGACTGGATGGTGGAATGGACTCAAATGTATATAGTTGGGACTGTACTAGGGGATAGACTCTTGGTTTTGTCAAGACTCAATGAATGGACTGTTAGTATTGTCAGATTTGATGGGGTTGGTGGTGCCAGTATTCTGGGCAAAGTTGATCTAGTGGGATGCACATAGTCAGATATGCGTTTTCACTTCAAATGCAGTTGTACTCAATTGTTCAGAATTGTCCCTTATCTCATCTGTCAATGTTAATGACAGATGAAGAAAGATAGAAATCTGTGATATATCAACCTATTCTTTCAATTGTAAATCTGTAAGGTTACGCCCATGGGCGTTTTCCTTCAATTCCTTTGTGTAACTACATTCTTATTCATGTGTTTCTTAGCACCTGTGTCCAGTCATCTGTCTCCATTTGTCTTTCTCTGCCTTTTGGGTTGCACAACATAAACAGATGATTCATCTAACTAGCAGCCTGTAGCATTTGGTGGGTGTGGCAGCAGGGGCCATGGCTATACAGAGCAAGAGCACTTCGGTAGCATCACAATATTCTAGTTGTGTGTGCTGTAAGTAACCTCTGGACAACTCCAGTTCAACCATTTTGCAGACCTTGTCAATGTAAAGCATGCTTGTGTTTTTGCACCTTATCTCGTGACACTGTGTTACATGTGACAGTGCCACATTCCAGAAAATACACCCTTTCTTCACAGCCCACTTAAGCATCAAGCACAAAAACTCATCAGTCTGGAAATGTCCATTTATTTTAATTTCACCCATCAACCAAATGAAAATATTGTATTATATTGTATTGTATAGTCTTATAAGAACATTTTCAAAATGTTCTTTGAGTTTGACTGTTTAAATAATTCATTTGGTAAATTTACTACCTAAGATGCCAAAATGACTTGCTTTTCTAGTACGCTGTGCTGTTGTGCTGCATTCTCATTCCAATTTTACAGTCTTATAATATTGCTACTGACAACCACTGATAATGTTCTACACTACGGCTTTCCTCGCGACATGAAAATCAATCCTGACATTCATGCTGATTTAAATGCTGGATCGCTACCTCTTTAAAGATGGATTAAACTTGGCCCAGTCGTAACCATGTCCCCACAGAACAAAATAAAGCTTTCATTGTTGATGGCACAGATTACAGATCATTCAGAATTCTCTCCAGAGAATGTCTGTCACTGTGAAGCCAGGAGCTGACCAAATGAATGCTCCATAGTCCAAAAAGCTAAAATCAATATCTTTCCATTTGCCGTAAGCTTTTGCTTTTTATAAGATGGTCAGTGCTGTCGTGGAAGATCCTGTCATGAATCTCAACCAAATCTCAAAAGTCATGGCAATTGTAATAAATATGAACAACTTTGTTTGTTTTCATATTACAAAAAATACATGTACAAAGGAAGGATGTGACCTCTAATAACCCATCTTGAAATGTTTGTGTATTTCCATACAGGTCAATGTTTGCACATTCTTATATATTCTTACATATGACACTGTGTTAAATATCAGACATTACACCATGAGAAAAATGCTAGTGAAGACGAGCTCTGTAGGAAATAGTACACTTGTTATGTTTTTAAATACAATGGACCCACAGTAAGAAAGAGCATTATATATCTGTGTCAAATCTCACCAGTCACATTGTCAGGGGCCAATTGGTCAAAAATAGTGACTTGGGAGGAGTTGTTATCTGAGACCTTTTGGATAACCCATTTCTCTTTGTATGAACCTTAGGGCATCACAACTGTTTAAAAAAAAAATTAAAGCAGCAGTTTAGATGCAGTTTTTTCATTGTAATATCTCTATTAATACACAGATGTCTATTACTTGACAGAGGAAAACCATCATTTATTTAGTATTTGTGGTTTCTGCTGTCAGCACAGCTCTTCAGGACAGAGAAGTTTACACTTTGCACTTTCTCGGTAACATGACAAGCTGTGTTT